>NC_054553.1:31118356-31125856 GCF_017654505.1 Polyodon spathula
ATTGAGTTAGCATGCCAGCCAGCCTGCCTAATCACCAGCGCATGGAGTTAGCATGCCAGCCAGCCTGCCTAATCACCAGCGCATGTAGTTAGCATGCCAGCCAGCCTGCCTAATCACCAGCGCATTGAGTTAGCATGCCAGCCAGCCTGCCTAATCACCAGCGCATTGAGTTAGCATGCCAGCCAGCCTGCCTAATCACCAGCGCATTGAGTTAGCATGCCAGCCAGCCTGCCTAATCACCAGCGCATTGAGTTAGCATGCCAGCCAGCCTGCCTAATCACCAGCGCATTGAGTTAGCATGCCAGCCAGCCTGCCTAATCACCAGCGCATTGAGTTAGCATGCCAGCCAGCCTGCCTAATCACCAGCGCATTGAGTTAGCATGCCAGCCAGCCTGCCTAATCACCAGCGCATTGAGTTAGCATGCCAGCCAGCCTGCCTAATCACCAGCGCATTGAGTTAGCATGCCAGCCAGCCTGCCTAATCACCAGCGCATTGAGTTAGCATGCCAGCCAACCTGCCTAATCACCAGCGCATTGAGTTAGCATGCCAGCCAGCCTGCCTAATCACATGCTTCTGCAGAAATCAGGGTCTTTTTCAGAATTGCATATCAGACAAATTGTTTCTAAATGCATCTTTCATGGAAGCGTGTTGAAGGACAGAGAGTTTCCAGTGCCATCAAATGGACTTCTTAAGGATGCGAGTCCAAGTGGTTCTCAAACTCCCGACCTAAGCATTTTCAATACTGAACCAGTGGAGCACAAAACAAATAAGTTCAGCATTTACTGTACAGTACCAAAGGAAATGAAATAAAACAATAAGGGTATGAAACAGCTTTCTGATGCACACAATGATTCCTTTCAGAGCTTTAGTAACAGGACCCCAAGCTGGTGATCTTTGTTTAATGGGCTGCGTCGGGACACAACCTGGGACAGGCCCTTATTTTAGAAACTGTTCCCTATACTTATTTTAAAAGACATGCTATTCATTCCAAACTGTTCAATTAAATATATTTATTGAAGCTGTCCTTTATTATACCCAAAGTGAAGAATTGCAGCTACATCTACAATATAATATTGAATGCACACATTGATAAATAATCTATTCTATTTTTAACCAAGGGGGGCTCAATAAAGGTTCCAGTGCTTAAAAAAATTTCAATGGGAAACAATGGATTTTATACAACTTTGTTTCAACTTGCTTCAGAAGCATGGGTGGACAGAAACCCAATAATACACTAAACTGCATCATAATGGACATTAAAGAAACAGACCGCTCATGGCAGCTCAGGCTACAGAATTAAAGGACATTGTTTTGCTCCAGCCATTCTATGTCAGAGTCTTGTATATTGTCCCTCCACTCTCTAGTATTGGAATTTCAAGAATGAATGACCCGGCACGGTTGCAGGGGATACAGCTGAGAATGTGGTTGTATTTAATAATCAGACTGTATTCAGAACCAATAATTAGGGAGGTTTTACTGTAACGCCTCTTGCAGCAAGAAGGCTGTATTTGCTGTCTGGCTGGCAGTGCCGGAGTACAGTAGTAAGTGACTAAATTAAAAAAGGGGCTGCCACTTATTTCATTCTAATATAATCTCTTTTAATCTTCCCTCACAATGTATGAGTTAGTTTGTGCAAATCCCAGTAGTGCATTACTGTCTGATAATTCAATGAGCAGGGTGTATTTGCGTGGCCTGCAGGAGAGCTGTGAATTGTGTGAAACTCAGCAAGCGGCTGCATGGCTTGGGAGAAGCACATCAGCACACAGAACTTTCCTTTGTTGATATTATTGCTGCTGTAACCCATGCGTGCAGCTTTCCAGGGAATGCATCTGAATAAGGGTTGAAGGGGACTGTCCTTTACAGGGTTCTTTTTTTCAGACAGGTGTACTGAAGGAGCTCCCTGGTTGTTCTGCTTCTATATCATGGTGAGACACATTGTTTAAAGCAAGCAGCTCATCAGATCTTACCTGAGTGCTGGATGCACGTTCTCCTCAGTGCTGCTGAAAGAGAGAAAGACATGATAAAAAGGGAACATTAGACTAGAATCTCAGCCCTGTGATTGCTGCATCATCTGCCCTCTGCTGCTTTATCGGTAAAATGGAACGTGTCTCACATCAACAAGCTGGAAAATAAATGAATGTCAGAAGAATCTAATAGTAAGAAGAAATTACTCCATTAGTTCAATTTCAAGCTATTTACTTTTTAAAAACTATCTAATCCCAATTAACTGTGGTATTATTGGCAGCTGTTCTTTGCTAATCTGACCTGTGAAATAGTAAATAACGGTTGTCATTAATAGAAATGTAATAAAAAGTGCACTGCCCCTTTCCAATGAGGAAGACTTCTTAAGATATCTTTCACAGTGTTTTTTACTCTTGTACTGCACCAGAAGCCCTGTCTCTTTGACTAGCTAGAGGAGAGGCTGTTCTGCATCAGATGGGCTTGTGGTTATGAGATACATCCTTGTCTTGGACTTTGCTACTAAGAGGATTAAAAAGAATTACAGATAAAGTGTGTGTGAGAAAGGACAGAGGCAGCTAGCAGGGAGATGCTGGCACTGCAGAGCACCAGACACACACTGGCACTGCAGAGCACCAAACACACTGCAGAGCACCACACATACACTGGCACTGCAGAGCACTACCCACATACACACACACACATACTGGCACTGCAGAACATCAGACACACTGCAAAGCACCAGACACACACTTGCACTGCAGAACACCACACACACACACACTGGCACTGCAGAGCACCACACACACACACTTGCACTGCAGAGCACCACACACACACTTGCACTGCAGAGCACCACACACATACACACACACACACACACACACACACACACACACACACACACACACACACACTGGCACTGTAGAGCACCACACACACACTGGCACTGCAAAGTACCACACACACACTGGCACTGCAGAGCAGCAGTTATTTGTACAATGTTACCTCTGATCTTACTTACAAATAAAATAAAAAAAGAAGTGAAAGATTAAAAACAGTGAGCTAGTGAAGGTCTTTCTGCAGGACAGTACAGTACTATAGTCTTGTCAACATTCTAACGGTGAATGAACCCAATGAGTGAGCTATCGAGCGGTGAGATAACGAGGGAGCGCATGTATTATGACTCACAACTCGGCTTCATTCAATAACAATTTCTGAGGCTATTAATACTCATAGTTGTTCATTCCATTAAAGATGGAGTGTAAACACAGCTGCAAGCTCCTCAATAATAAAAACATATTTTGTGGGAACAGCACCCTGATCCTCTGCTCTGAACTCCAAGACCATCCCACATGTCCTGTATAGTATTGCATAGGAGCGAACAGCCTCTACTATTTACAGGGCAATCACAGGCTCATATGGTAACACAGTACTGCACATGCACGAACAGCCTCTACTATCTACAGGGCAATCAGGGGCTGATACAGTAACACAGCACTGCACAGGAAGGAACAGCCTCTATCTACGGGCAATCAGGGGCCTTGCACAGTAACACAGTACTGCACAGGAAGGAACAGCCTCTACTATCTACAGGGCAATCAGGGGCTGATACAGTAACACAGTACTGCACAGGAGCGAACAGCCTGTACTTTCTACAGTGCAATCAGGGGCTCATACAATAACACAGGAGCCTGCAGGTAACACAGATTGCTGCATGTAATGAGGGGCGAATATTCATTCTGCTATGAATAAACAGAGGAAAAGTTTCCTCAGATCAGCGTAGGAGCTAAACCCAGTAAAGCTTTCTTTTTCAAGCCGTGTCAGAGCCTCAGCCACATGTCTCATAAGGCAAGGTCAGAGAGGGCTGCAGTGTTCTGTTATCATTATTCCCAAGCTATGATATCTCTCTTGCTCTGGCGCAGCTGTGCAGCGGAAGAACCTCAGGACAGATACAGATACATCTCCCCTTGTTTGCCCTATATCTATAGTTTGTTATTTTACCATCAAGGAAGTTTGTGTTGCTTGTGCTGAAATGGATGTAACTCTTGGTTAGACCTCAGCATTATACAGTAGTCCAAAGACGAGTTATCTTTGCAGGTGAATGCCTGTTGCTCCTTTTTGTACATCTCCTGCTATACACTTCCCATCTCCAGCTGTGGCAATAGAAGCCCCTTTTAATCAAGTTCCATTTAGCTGTGAGTCACGCTAACAAGATTACTTAGCTGGGGCTAATTGTGCCTGTGCTGAAGTGCAGTATCCAGGGTGAATAATCTCCCAGCACTGGAGTGAGTTGACAAGCAGCTTAGCTGCAAACTGGATACCTGGCTCCTATACACATCACCATTATTGACGGAATGGCCTTTCTGTCACTTTTAGTGTCGGGTGATTGAGGAACATGCTGAGAGGGACTTCATTTGAACACATTATCAACTCAGGCTCAAGGCTCTCTTTGTCCTCCAGTTTCTGGATAAAGATAATCTCTACAAGGTCATATTTGAGGTCCTTCTTTATATTACATTCTCTGTTAACATTTACCATCTTAGGCATTCTTGATGAGCTCATCTGGAGGAAATCTTTTGGGACTTGAGATTGGAGTCCAGGTTCTGGGTTTAGGTTAGGGTTAGTGTCTCTCATTCTTGATGCGCTGACCTGGGGGAAATCTTTTAGGACTTGAGATTGGAGTCCAGGTTCTGGGTAGTTCACAATAATAAAATACCTACTTCATGGGAGCTGCAATGCAAGGCATGTTGGAGAATATATTAGAAATGGTACCTATGTTGGTTTTCAATGGAAACTTCACGAGACCATCGGACAGGGGAAGAGACTACACTTCAAGCAGCTGATCAATAGTAATTGCAATGTTCATTTAAAGTGTATTCCTAGGGGGGCTGAAGCTCATTTTGAAAGCAGCTATCAATATGAGTGATCTGGTCTCATTATTGCTCCAGGGGATTGTAGGTCTAATCTCCACAGCGACAGACCTGCGGCACAATGGCATTTCTGCAGGGGTTTTACCTGATGAAGTCTCGGGCACAGACACTGCCAGTCAGAGATAAAGAGCGTGTGGGGGGTGGGAGTCTGACACTGTGCTCCCAGTTCAGATAGACAACAGCATTCTATAGTTATTTTGTTTCCTCTTTAGTTTATTTCTTAGTTATTTCAACCATTGTTTTCAGGCAAACATAAAAGTAACACCAAAGACACCATAACTATTGAATAGTGAATTCTGCATCACAATAAACATGGCCAGGTAATGATTTGTAAAAACAAACACAGCCCACAACACTGCCATTTAATATATATACTCAATAGACACTTGTGCAGGCTGCATGTTATGTGAAGCTCCCGTTTGTCACTGCCGTGTAAATGATTAAATGTCACTTTGATTGCAGGAGCTACAGAGCCCTGCTCCACATACATTCAGTGCTGCAGGACGGAGATTTCTATGTAATACAGCAATGCCTATCACTGCCTCTTCTCAGCCTTATACAGCCAGACATGCTCCTGGTTATTGAAGTGGGCCTGATGTCTGTTGCCATGGTTACACCTGTGAAGCACCCTTACCTCTGAGAAAGCAGGGCTGTCTGGGAAGCTAGCTTTGCCTTAGCAAACGGTCAAGGTGCAGCGAAGACAAACCAAGAGTGTACAATGTACCAAGAGTTTCTTAAAATAAATTCTGTTTTGAATTCATTATTGTTTAAAAAAAAAAAACTTATTACAAAGAGAACTTCATCAGCGGTGACTGAATTCACCTTCATATATAATGTAGTGTGTAGTTACAGTGGCTTTACAACAGAACAAAGTGAATGAGACTTTGATTCAGAACTGCCAGCTGCGCTGTCAGTCTGCCTTTCACAGTCAACACTCCTCTGTGTTTGTCCCTGTTCTGACAGATGACATTAACAATAGTTTGTTTTGTGAATGGTTTCTCAATGGATTTGGTAGATTGCTACCATTTCATTTCTTAAAGATTACGTATTTCCCTTTCAAGTGGTCTATCTGCAGCCAGGCAGAGCAATCCATCTCCCCTTTCTCATTTTGTGTTCCCCAGCCCCTTGGTTCTGCCTCCCTGCAATGATCTGATACTAAATGAGTTTATGAGGTGGAGCTCCTATCCCAGAGCACTGCATCCCTGCAATGTGATTCTCTGATTCTGAATGATGAGGTGGTGCTCCTATCCCAGAGCACTGCCTCCCTGCAGTGTGATTCTCTGATCCTGAATGATGAGGTGGAGCTCCTATCCCAGAGCACTGCCTCCCTGCAGTGTGATTCTCTGATCCTGAATGATGAGGTGGAGCTCCTATCCCAGAGCACTGCCTCCCTGTAATATGATTCTCTGATTCTGAATGATGAGGTGGAGCTCCTATCCCAGAGCACTGCCTCCCTGCAGTGTGATTCTCTGATTCTGAATGATGAGGTGGAGCTCCTATCCCAGAGCACTGCCTCCCTGCAGTGTGATTCTCTGATTCTGAATGATGAGATGGAGCTCCTATCCCAGAGCACTGCCCCCCTGTAATATGATTCTCTGATTCTGAATGATGAGGTGGAGCTCCTATCCCACAGCACTGCCTCCCTGCAGTGTGATTCTCTGATCCTGAATGATGAGGTGGAGCTCCTATCCCAGAGCACTGCCTCCCTGCATTGTGATTCTCTGATCCTGAATGATGAGGTGGAACTCCTATCCCAGAGCACTGCCTCCCTGCAATGTGATTCTCTGATCCTGAATGATGAGGTGGAGCTCCTATCCCAGAGCACTGCCTTCCTGCAATGTGATTCTCTGATCCTGAATGATGAGGTGGAGCGCTTATCCCAGAGCACTGCCTCCCTGCAGTGTGATTCTCTGATTCTGAATGATGAGGTGGAGCTCCTATCCTGGAGCACTGCCTCCCTGTAACGTGAGTCACTCCCAAGGGAATGAAATGGTTATAATCTTGTCACACAAGTAGCATTGAAACGATGGGGGGAAATAGAACATATATAGAGAGAAAAGAGTCAGGCAAAACTGAGAGATTGTTCATTAATACTTCATTTCCATCAGGGCACCAGGCACCCAATTCATCCACTGGAGCACACAATATTTCAGTTTTATTAATATGAAATGGCTGGGCTGGTCCCAATGCCTCCCTTCAATGCTAACTGCACAGCATCTTATCAGTGGCTACACTCAGGCATCTCCATTGTTACAAACCCCGATGAAGAGCTGCAGCACTCTACACCACCACGGTGCCATCACATCTTTTTATAACCTTCTTTCCAATAACTACTGCATTCAACAGCATCAGATGAGCAAGACATTTTGACAATGCTGTGCCGTATTGTTGCTGGTTGCTTGTTTTATAATTAATGTGATCTCTTTTACAGTACTGCCAGTGCTGTGTCGTATTGTTACTGTTTCCTTGTTTTATAAGGGACAGCTACTCTCACTCTGCTGCTGTGCTTTCTCCTTCTTACAGCACTGCCTGCAGAGCTGCTGGGGTAATGCCACATCATCAGCATTGCTGTGGTTCATGAAAGCTGATAGTTTTCTTAAGTCTTTC
>NC_054553.1:31130856-31174239 GCF_017654505.1 Polyodon spathula
ACTGGCATGGCCAATATGCTCAAAGAGACCAATTTACTCCACGAGAACAAAATGTGGCTTCATGCTGTGTGGATTTCATACAGCTCTGCCCTTCTGCTTGTGTTTCATTCAATAAGACACTGCTGCTGTGCCATAGAGCCTGCATGTTTTTTATATTTCTTCTATAGAAAAATATGTTATTGTAACCCTAAAATATCACTGTACATAATCTATGCCCTCTTATGAGCAAATCTAATTAATGTAAACTGACCCAAGCACCTCTACATCAATATTGATGTTACTAATAACTTCAGAAGGCAAACCATTTATTGTCTGAATCTGTTACTCAATACAAGACCATTACTGCCTCAAAGTAATACCAAATTTTCTGGCTAAACTTTTTCAATCCCAAAAAACAGTGGCTAATGCTTTGTCTTAGGCCTATATAGGTAGAAAGGTAGAAAACAGTATTTCTTCTGCAAGGCTACAATTGTTATGATAAATAATACATTTGTGATAAAAATGACTAATAGGAGCTACAGCTTTCCACATACCAAACAAATACAATGCACTAGTCAAGTCATACCACTGGGTGGCAGTGTTGTTAACTTTTTGGTGAACATTGTGAGAAATATCAAACGACACTGAAGGAGGTTCTTTTCAGTGAAGGGAGTCCCATGTCAGAATTGTGTTCCTGCTGAAAACCTCAATAACTGTATAACCCAAGCAGGGCTATACTTCAGCTAGCACATCCTTCATTTATAATATGCATTCAAAACCAAACTCAAACCCATGTGGTAATGAAAGTAAACCTACTGCAAGTAAAAACAATTACATCTGCAAACACACACACACGTACATACGTATGTTTTAATCCCAGTGGTTTGGTGTAAGATAATTGCAGCATACCCATTTTTAGTAGAAATAACAACCCCAAACTCTAACCCTGCCTTAGTATCCTGATGTGTATTCTGTCTGATTCCCTATTGTAGTTTCTGCCTGGATTATTATTTGCCTGGCTTTCTAAGTATTTACAATTGTGGGGAGACATATCAGTGTTACACAGACTTCAGTGCCCAGATGCATCATGGCTGGGCTTGAGTTTACAGAGCAGCAGGGAATTGAGCAGCACATGTAACACATAACAGGACAAGTATCTAACAAAAAAAATAAAGAAATATCAGAAGAATATCCAGGAGATGATATACCGTGTTCCTTTATCCTGCTGCAGACTTCTTTGCACAGTATTTTCTACTGATGTCTGTCTTTTAGACTGATCACACAGGCAAAGCAAGAAATCAAACACTGTATGTGAAGTGGCTTAATCCTTCTTACCCAGACAGATCCTGCAGCTGCATCAGAATGAAAGCACACACACACATGCTGTACATAAATAATGTTCATCTGGTCACCCCAGCCCCTCCGGTCATAAATCCGGGGAGCTGCTCTGTGGCTCTGTGGGAAAAGAAGCTCCTTTTTCTCCAGCAGAACCTCGAAACCCCCCTACCTTCCCCTCCCCACCATCTCTTCTCCTGTCTGAGCTCCACACCAGACTCAGCATACAGACACCCTCACCCCCTGTACATTTTTAGGACCCTGGATAGATGCCAGCATCTTGCATCCTGACTGTAGGCTGATGTCTGAATATGTTCCATCTCTTACACTGGTAATGAACCTGCACCCCTCCTAGGGATAACAGCGCTATGCAATGGAGCAGTGGGGTCTATACCTGGCATTGGTAACCCCAGCTGCCAATAACACAAATAAAGTACATTTGAAAAAAGAATGCAATATTAGTGTCAGCTAATATTCTTGATCTTTCGTCAGACATAAAACTGGAAATCCAGGAAGAACTGGGTGTCAAAATGTTTCCTTCATACAAAGAACACAGAACTATCAGCTCTAAAAGAGCACCAGACACCCCAACTTTCCTGAACCAAAGACAATAGCCAAGCAGCATGAAACTCCCTCCATTCCCAGCTCCTCCATCTTTGATTGGTATAATTACTCAGTCATTTCACTCTCTCTTTCGTTGGCCCTGTTAAACAGTCCAACAACTTTCCCCCTTTCTTTTAATTCAATTCACAGCAGCCTTTTAATCTATTAATCAAGACGGAAGTCATTTCCTTGATGCGAAGAGACTGACGTAAAGGGACCCAAAGGGGGCTTCAGAAAAAAAGAAACTAATGATGGAACAAATGGATGCAAGAAACAAACAAACTAAGACAAGCTCAGAAAACAAGTAGGGGAAGCATAGCGATGTGAAAGTGCAGCCTCTCCTGTGTGCTGTCCTCCTGCAAACTATTAGCGACGTCTTTCAGTGGCTTCGTAAAAAAAGAAAATGAAAACATGCTCAGATTCCAAGGCCCTCCACAAGCTGCCACTAATTAATTAGTGAGAAAATTACCTAAATGCAGATTAGCTGGGCAGGCTCACAGCAGCTCCACGGCAGGGGTTTTGATAGGTTTTTTTTCTGCATAATTTATTTTTTGTAGCTCCATATATCACAGAATAAAATGGAACTAGAAGAGAAAGGAGTGCCAGAGTGAAGCTGCTCCAGAGGAAAGGATCCCTTGCATATGAAAACAGCTCATATAAAAGGACTGCCTTCCCATCACCCTCAGCCACTGCTCTGTGAGAATATCCCTGCTGTAGCAGCTGCCTGTAGCAGCCCTGGAAACACTCTGCTCAAAGCAGGCTTTCATTGTGCTTGCATTCAGACTGCTTTACATTATTCTGCTCTCTGTTTTGTGTCTTTCTTGATTGTAAAAAGTATGTTGGAAAATGATAAATGCAATCAACACATAATGAATGAGAAGAAAACTGATCCAATTTTGATTAAATGAGCACAGTAATGATGCATTTACTCAAGCTACATTGGCTTTGTTTTTGAAGGAACTTTTAATTTCTCAAATGTTGGAGTTGCTACCATGAGTTTGATTTTCCCAAAACATTGTGGTCTAATACAGTCACCCAGAGACTGTGGTGGGACTTTAAACTGGGATCTCTGGGGCCCCATCCCTCAGCCCAAACCCCTGCCCCTCAAAATAAGAGGACTTCAGCATCCAAGTGCTATTCATCTATCCCTCAGCCCAAACTGCTGCCCCTCCAAATCAGAGGACTTCATCATCCAAGTGCTATCCATCCCTCAGCCCAAACTGCTTCCCCTCCAAATCAGAGGACTTCATCATCCAAGTGCTATCCATCCCTCAGCCCAAACTGCTTCCCCTCCAAATCAGAGGACTACAGCATCCAAGTGCTATCCATTCCTCCTGAAGTCCAGTGCCAATTCCAGTCTTTGTTAAAGAAAGTGTCAACAATGTGATCCTTCATTCCCCAGACCCCCCCTTTCTTCTCTATCCATCTCATCCAAGACAGAATCCAGGAAAACTGTACAGAGTGAAATTAGAACTCCTACATGTCTTTGTTTCCCTTGGCAGTCTGTCCCAACCAATTGCTCAAACATCTCTCCAGGACTGCCTAATAGCTGGCATTGCTAGTAACAGTATTGTGTTGGCATTTAGTTATTAAATGCATGCCTATCTGTGGAAAGTAAACCTGCTTTTACATAGTTTCATCCAATTAGTGTGCAGTCTCACTACTTACTGCTGTAACATGATCTGCACACACGCATAACAATTCAGTGCTGAAATAACCTGTTTCCCCAATCATAACTGCACTGTAGGCTTCCTCATCTGCTTGGAGAGACCAATATAGAAAATGTAAATGGGGGAGGTGGGGAGCAGGGGGTGTTGTTGTGGTTCTCTCAGTAATAGTGAGCGACTTGCATTAAAAAAGCTGCATCTCGACCTGGAGGCAGCAGACAACGTAAGAAATGGCATCAGTCTGATGCTGAGAAAATGAAAGAGGTGCAGCCATTAAAGAATCAGGTTTGAGTGACTTGCACATCGCCATCTTAAAAGAAAAATAATAACCTGTCCCTCCTCCTCCTCCTTTCTATACCCATACTGTGCAGAGCAGGGTCCTGGAACGAGGAGAGCGTCTCCACACTGAACAGCGTTTCTGTAGATACTGTGCAGAGCAGGGTCCTAGAACGAGGAGAGTGTCTCCACACTGAACAGCTTTTCTGTAGATACTGTGCAGAGCAGGGTCCTGGAACGAGGAGAGCGTCTCCACACTGAACAGCGTTTCTGTAGCTACTGTGCAGAACCAGGTCCTGGAACGAGGAGAGCGTCTCCACAGTGAACAACGTTTCCTGCTCTGAATTCAGGAACAGCATGGAAAAGATATCCAGGCAGCATTCCAAAGCTATATCCAAAACACAGTATCTTAATTGACTAGAAATGTTATGGTATGTGCAGCAAAGCGAACAATATAAAATTATTTTCAGTCAGGTGAAGAATAAGCAGGGTTACACCATCACTACTTGGATACATTCAAGGCCATTCCATTATTAGATTTACTCCACTAGCTAGGACTCTTGCCTGGCCCCAGCACCCAGCCAGACTGACTGGAGGAAGGACTCCCTGTAGAAGCCAGTTTGTAAAGTGATGCTTAATGCAGGTCAGGGCTCCGAACAACCAGATGATCGCATTTAGACAAAGCTGCTCACTGTGGTGCTCTCAATAAGCACATGCATTCTTACCCCTAGCCAGATGGATACTAAACTGCATTCCTGAATTGATTATCTGCCTCCCATGAAAGAATAGCCCAGTGGATAGAGCTGATAAGTTTTGAGAGGCAGGCAACAATGAAATGCAATCATGTGTGCTTTGAATGAATACACTGATAGAGGCAACACTGGGTGTACAAGGGGACTTGAAACAGGTTAAGGGTTAGTACAAAGAGGTGTTCAAACAGAGGCTGAAGTTCTCCAGGCCAGGCTCTAGTCTTTAATGCATCCACTCACTCTTATCATGATTAAAATCCTAACAGAATGCATACATTTTCAAGAAGCTCCTGAAAGCAACACTGTAACTCTTGAGGAAAAATGTGTTCCGACTGCAAACCGAATTGAATGTATAGCACTTCACCCAGGAGGCAGCGCGAACACGCCAATACAATAACATGATCAAAAGGGAAAATCATCAATTTGTTGATCCCATTTTTAAATATGCATAAAAATAATGGAAAAAAAACTATAGTGGAATGTGGTTAATGTTATTGAATGTAGAGTTTCAGTGGATATGACACTTACCTATTGGTTGTCTGAAATCCATTGCAGGATTGATTAGATGTTGCAAGCACACACACAAATGCGCACGCTAAGAATGCCAGTTACCTGGAAATATGTTCAGCATGCAATGCTATCGTTGTTTTGGCCCCTCTCAGCTACAGCCAAGTATTCACTGGTCACACCTCCTGCAGAAAGACGTTTTTCTTTCATCACCTCTGAGCATTGCTGGATAGAAACAGAAATTGGCCCGTTTGCTAAATAAAGTCCCATAATTTTGCATCCGGGATAAATGTTACAGGTTAACAAAAAAAAAAAAAAAACAGAACACAATTGCAAATGTTTATTTTAGGAAATGATCTAAAACATAAAATATGTTATTTATCATTTAACAAAAAAAGCCTAATATTTTTATTATTTTTACCCAAAATTAACAGATTCCAGTCTGAAAAGTTTAAGACATGCTTAAATCTTTGAATTGCTGAAACAAAAACAGAATAGCGAAATTATCAAGAAAATGCTCTCATTGAACCCCCCCTGACAGAAGTGCTGTTAGTTTTGCACTCAGATGAGACGCACCTGAAAGGACCCGAAGCGTCATCATGTTTATTAAACCAGTTCAAGATGACAGAAATGCACACTGACAAATACATGATCCACATAATGGAGATTGCTGCACATCTATAGCTATTGAACTGAAGCACACTGTACATGGAAGCAGCATGACAATCAGTATGCAAGGCACAACAAAACAGGCTGTGCAAATCTCATGATGTTGTCTTGTGATCCAATAGAGTATGTGTCCTTTGTACTGAAGACCATGTTAAACATACTGGATCTGTCTCCATCTCTCCCCCCCCCTCCCTAAAGAAAAAGAAAGGTGCTAATCAAAGGAACAATAAATAAGAGCAAGTCATCGTCAGTACAAGTGATGAAGGATGACAGATCATAAAGAGTGCGCATGGAAGAAGAGAAGATCTCACCAACCATGAGCTCTATTCAGAGGCTGTACCTTTCCATTCAGCACAAAGAGTTGATCTTTTATTACATCAAATTATAGATGTTTCACTTTAGAGGAAAAATAACATAGCTCTTATTTGGTTTACATAAGGCACAGAAAGCGTATAAACGTATTGTGACCCCCCCCCACATTACACACAATCAGAGAGGCCTGTCAGCGCAACACATGACACACAATCAGGGAGCCCTATCAACACAACACATTACACACAATCAGAGAGCCCTGTCTGCGTAACACATTACACACAACCAGACAGCCCTGTTAGCGCAACACATTACATACAGACAGCCCTGTCAACACTGCTACACAACCCTCCTCAAAATGCTACACACATTGCATCATGCAGTTTCTTACTTCCAATCGTCTGCATTGCAATTCTATAAAATCACTTTGAAGTCGCCTGTTCAGTTAAGCAAGCAGTCCCCATCTCTCAATTCACTAAATCCACCAAAACCTTTACTATGATCTCTTCGCCCCTCAACTCAAAGGATCCCAACAGCCTTACTGAGGAAAGCTTGCTGCGTGTTTTAGAAGCTGTGTTATACTGAAGCTGCTAAAAACTACTGTAACAGCAAGTACTACAAATAAATTAGAAAATTGAGGTACAGGACAGACACACACACACAGACAGACAGGTACGGACACACATAACAAAGCAAAGCTCAGTCTTCCCCGAGCCCCAGCCTCTAGACTCTTGTCATGCTGCTGCAGTTTGTCCCCAATGCGATTCAGACGGGTTTCAGAGTGAGCGGGAGCAGAATAGACACTATTACTCAATACACACATTTGGTCACTTGAGGAGAGCGTTGGCACTTTGTTCCAGTTGGTTTTCTTTTTGGTTAATCCGGGTGGACGGAGGGGTGTGGCCTGCGAGGCCTGCTTTACATTTCATTGGTCGAAGCGTCTTGTTCAGAAACTCCATTGGAGTACGCGTTGCTCTCGTTCAGCCTCTTCACACGGTACATCTCATAGTGGATACTGTTGGTGACGTCCTTTATGTTCTGCATGTGTGTTCTGTAATAAAACAAACACAACATGCAGCTGAAAGCCACTGCTGCAGACACTGCTATCAATGTAGTAGCGTCTTATAACACATACTGGTTCCTACTGTGAAGCAATGGCAAATTGTCAGAGCGGCCCGAAAAGTTCTATTATACTCCCCGGCTAGTTTTATGCCATTCACACATTGTATGCATTTAAAATAGGGACCACATTGTTTAGTTTTTTTAGGCTACACTAAAGTTTTAGTATTGTTTAAACAATCTAATTAATCCATTAATGGGAATACAAGATGTTATAAACAATATTAGACAGATAAAACCGGTCTTTCATTTAAAGAAATTTTACAATGGATCAATAAACTAAAGAGGGAGCTCCTTACGAGCCAACCAGACAACAGAACTCATGCAACTGGCCTGTACAGACACACTCATTATTCTCAAAGTACAGTTTAGAATGAATACCAACCTTATCAGGAGGTCTCGCAAATATGCAAACTCACAGTGTGCAATATTCTCAACTGAAAAACAAAAGATTTAAAAGGGATCATAAGCTCCTGTTAAAGACATAAGCAGATCATTATTTCCAGCCCTGCCCTGTGTCAGCCCCACACCAGTCACTAGGTTGCAGTTTAACAGACCCAGTTACCCAAGAGAAAGTCAAGCTTAATACTCAACATACAATGCTGCACATTCCTAAAAATGTAACTATACATATATATATGAGCAGATTCTTAGGACGAGCAGCATCTCTGGGGTCAGCTGCTACTGTGAGAAGGCTCACGTTGAGGATTCGACTGTCAATTCGTTAACACACCATTCAAAAGCTGTCACTAAAGGGCAGTCTAAACAGAGCAAAAAGATGTCTGCAGGTAATATTGATTCCAGTCACAAAGATCAGCAATCACAAAGCAACTTCTGAGGAATTCAGTGTGTTGAAACCATTTCAGAAAAGAGGATTGAAGGCTTGACAAGCATGCATTGGCTTCATAAGTGAGAATTAATGTATGTCAGTTTGTAAATGAAAACTGTATTTGTATTACTGCACCTAAAACATGGGCAGGAATGTAAGATTTGACATGTTAGTTACATTGCTGTTGCCTCATGATGGAATGTAGATAGCAGCTTTATATTGGACACACAGTATCTCCATCCAAAGACAAAGGCTTGAGTGTAGACAAGCCTTCTGTCAGAAACAATACAAATTCTTTGAATGAAAATAGGCTTGACAATTCACACACTGCAGACAAAATCTAAGGACACTCACTGAGACAAACACATTTATTTTGTATAGTGCCTTTCATGCCAAGGCATCCCAAAGCACTTCACATTACCAGTAAACACATTACCAGTAAACTAAAAATATTTACATATTAACAAAACTCTAAAATAGACCATCCCAATCTACAAAAAGACCTCTGCATAAAGATCTGTTTTAAGATTTGATTTAAATACATTTATTGAGTCAGCTTTACAGATTTGAATTGAAAGATTGTTCCATTATACAGCTGCCTATTGTTTAAAGGCTCTTCCACCACCAGAGCTGGGTTTTACCATTGTAATCACCAGAAACTAGCATCAGCAGATCTCAGCTGGCATCAAAGGACAGAAAGTAAAAGCATATCATTAATGTAATCAAGGCCATTTCTAGAGACAACCTTGAATGTCATTAATAAAATGTTAAAAACTCTGTACTTCACTGGAAGCCAATGCAAGCGTGCAAGAACAGATGTAATATGTTCAGATTTTTTTGTACCTGTCAGAATTCATGCAGCTGTATTCTGAACCTGCTGTAAGCGATTGATTAGTTTACAAGGTAGACCAGCCAAAAGGGTGTTACAGTAGTCCAGTCCTCCACGGGATGAAACAAAGTGCATGAATTACAATTTCTACATCAGAGTCTGCAAGATACAAACGGACTTGAGATAATATGTGGAACAGAGGGGGTGGGGGGTGCGTCTGTATGTTCTCCCCATTCTAATTGGCTTCCATTATCAGACTTGGTTTATTTTTAAAAAGCTGTTCATGCAGGATCTCTCCACAGCGTTTTCACATCTCATTTTCGGGGGGTACTTGGCAGTAGCATAACAGACGTTGTGAATATTCTCTAGCACGCTGCTGTAAATCACAGCACCACTTCTCAGGAATCAGACCATTGCTTTTCCATGGAGGAGATAAAGGTATACAACCACATACAGTAATGCAGTGGCTCAGAGTACCTGCTTCCATTACTACAGGTACAGTTTGCTGATAAGAACCTTGTTCTGAACAAAGGAAACTGTGCATGGAGTCAGGATAGCTTGCACTTTGCCTATGGCACCCTGAGACACACTAATAATATAAGCTTATTCATTGTGCAAGTAGGTCTGTAACTTTGGTAACTTGTTTTTGCCAGCCCAAGAAAATAATCCTAATCCTTAAGCAGAGCTGAGCCTAAGATGAGCACACACACAGAGCACTTATCACTGCATCACACATCCTGTCTGATATTTACTGACTAACATACCTTCAATGGTGCCCCATTTTGTTTTCCTCCCCAGGGTTCTTCTCCCATTCACCTGGTATTCCTGGTCACTGCCGACCACAGCGAATGGAATCATTTCCTGGAGAGCAAAACAGAAGCATAAAGAGGCAGGTAGGAGTAAAAATGAGAAAGAAACTGTCACATGAACTAAACAAATGAGATTGATTATCTACTATTTAGATGAAGAAATCTACAAATCAATCAATATCCTAAAGCGTCTTTCTTTTCTGTGCTGTGCTCAGCTGTAACACACAGCAGCCACTGGAGCTGAACCTCAGGACCTGCTGGTCAGTGATCCTCTCCACGAGTCTCGAGCTGCACACAGCCATGTCTCTTCAATGATCAGGCACAGACACTCACTCTTATCTTCTCATTGATGATACAGTCCTCAGCATCCTCGTCGAACTCTTTTTGTGGATACACGTCAATGCCATGGGCTCTGAGTTCCTCCCCGATCTGCACAAACACACAACTTAATGCTAAACACTTTCTTCAAAATGCTCACATTTAATGCCATGGCCCTATGGTGTCAACATAGCGATGTCGAGTATGTTAGAACTCCTGAAACTTGCAGTTCCTATTCATAAGATTTCAACACAGACTCGCATTCAAAGGTTTACCAGACAGTTATTTTATTAGTTAACATAGCTATCAAAAATCAAAAACACACCACACCAAAAAAAAAAAACCCAAAAAAACACACAGCAACAGCAAAAGGGAACTAGAAATGTGTGGGATTGTACTGTGAAGTCATGGATTGTTCACCTTTAGGAAATGTAACACTACTGCTTTGCCATCACCAGCTGCAGCATGCAAAATAGCAGCTAAAGGGAAGAAAAAAACACCAATACACACAGGCTCCCTTTCCTCCATGCAGTGGGGAATGACTGGGCCAGCTCCCTAGGAAGTGATGTCAACAGGCCTCACCCATAGCCACATCAGCAATGAGGAGTAAATGAGACAGCAGAGGAGCACATGGAAATAAAAGTTCAAACAGACCCCAAAAGCAGCCTTCATTGTAAAGCTGTGCTGTGAGAGCCAGAACGAGCAAGACGTGAATGCCAGCTCTGCTTCACATTCACTCAGCTCAGAGTGCCAATAGCAACACAAGGAAAGGGTTATTTTTATAGCCTGCTGGCACACTGGAGTGAATTAAGTCAGATAAACAAGCACTGGATAGCACCGTGCCCCGTGTTTGAACAGGACTTTTGAAAGGTTACTTGTAGAACAGCACTCCCACTCCGGATATCTTTTACTGTAACTCGTTAATTATTAAAGAGACACATGATGGGGGGGGACGGGACGGGACGGGACGGGACACTGTTTACCCTTTCCTGCATATTGTTAGCTTTGTGAATAAAGTCTGGCATTGAACCATGGCTTTGTTATAACACAGTGCTCTGTATCTGGTAGGTTCAGAGCAGTCCTGCACATTGATCCATGGCTTTATTATAACACAGTACTGTGTAGCAGGTGTGAGGTTACAGACACCACTCAGTGGTGACGTGAACCCATATAGTTCATATGAAAAGCAGGTGAAGGCTGCATGTTTATAGGGGAGCCTGTAGGTAAAATATCCAAGTATGTAATCAGATCAGTTACTGTCAAGCAGGCCTGATGAATGGGGGGGGGGGGATATGTAATAGCAGAAAGAGTCTCGATGTCACTCCCTACAAGGAGTGAGTTTGAATTCAAGGCTATTAGACTAACTGTATGGCATGCATCAGCCTTCCTGTCTATATTAACCAAAGGATTTAAAGGCTGGTAGGTTCAGAGCAGTCACATACCTTTTGTTTAAAGAAGTCTCTCTCCTCTAGCGTCAGCGTGTCTGCCTTTGCGATCACAGGCACTATGTTGACCACTTTACTGAGACGCCTCATAAACTCCACATCGAGGGGTCGAAGGCTGAGCAGGGAAACAAAACACACAGGTTAGTCAGCAATGGAATCTAAACAACCAAGTTTAAATACATGATCCATACACAACCGCTTGCACCAAGTTTAAACACGTGATCCTATGAACCCATACACTATCGCTTAAAAGAAGTAATTCATGAAAACAAATCGCATGAAGACTGTATATGTGCTGCACTGCTGTACAAGAGGAAAGATTTATTGTGGCACAGTTCCAGTTGAACCACTGCTTATGTGCATACAAGCTCTTAAGTGGAAGTTGAATAAACACAAAGTAGTTATTTACAGGAACAAAATCTTCTCGTTACTTGGAAACAGATACAGCCAGCTAAAAGCTCACAGATGTGATCTTCCCTTCTGTAAAACATTGCCACAGTACCCCATCAGCCAGAGAAAGTATGTTCCTTTGGGAGGTTGTGCACTCAGTGACATGAACAGACTTCCCATGAATATTCCAGAAAAAGCAATCCATGCAACATGAATATCCCAGTCTAGATCTAACACAGCTGGTCCTCAATGAAGCACAGGTACTGTACAAGTCAAGAATTATTTTAACATGTCACAGAATGTAAAAGTTAAACACAAAGCTACTAACAACAAAACTAGTAAGGATGTGCCAAATGGCCTCCTGTCATTTATAAACTTTTTCATGTTCTTATGTTCAAATTACACAGAGCATGTTGACCCTACTTGGCAAATAAGAACCCCCCCCCCTCCCCTGAGGGGGTGATCCCCCACACACCCCACCTGCCCTCCCCTCTTAGCTTCCTGACGTCCTGCGCAGAGTTTCCACGATTCTATGTTTCCTCGGCACGTCTGCAGCCAGCTGTGTCCTCCCCAGTCACATGGACAGGAAACCACAGCCCCGCGAGACAGGCCTGAACACACAGCACAGAGCCCTGGAGCGAACAGAATAGCAGCCTTCAGAGCAGCTGACAGCACAGCCAGCTCTCTCACATACCCTACAGCAGGGAAGAATTCAGAGTAGCTCTCTCACATACCCTACAGCAGGGTAGAATTCAGAGCAGCTCTCCCACATATCCACAGCGGGGTAGAATTTAGAGCAGCTCTCTCACATACCCTACAGCAGGGAAGAATTCAGAGTAGCTCTCTCACATACCCTACAGCAGGGTAGAATTCAGAGCAGCTCTCTCACATATCCACAGCGGGGTAGAATTCAGAGCAGCTCTCTCACATACCCTACAGCAGGGAAGAATTCAGAGTAGCTCTCTCACATACCCTACAGCAGGGAAGAATTCAGAGTAGCTCTCTCACATACCCTACAGCAGGGAAGAATTCAGAGTAGCTCTCTCACATACCCTACAGCAGGGTAGAATTCAGAGTAGCTCTCTCACATACCCTACAGCAGGGTAGAATTCAGAGCAGCTCTCTCACATATCCACAGCGGGGTAGAATTTAGAGCAGCTCTCTCACATACCCTACAGCGGGCTAGAATTCAGAGCAGGTCTCTCATATTGTGTTGATGATAATGGGGTACTCACGTGTGTGACATGCTCATATTGTGTTGATGATAATGGGGTACTCACGTGTGTGACATGCTCATATTGTGTTGATGATAATGGGGTACTCACGTGTGTGACATGCTCATATTGTGTTGATGATAATGGGGCACTCACGTGTGTGACATGCTCATATTGTGTTGATCATAATGGGGTACTCACCAGTGTCCGGTGGGGGGAATGAAGTATATACAGCAGTGCACTCTGGAGTCAGGGATCCACCTCTTCCTGTTAATGTTGAGCTCCTCCTGAAGGTAATTCTCATACTGATCATTGATGAACTTCATAATGGGTTGCCAGCTTCCAAGAGGTAGAGAACAGGAATCAGCACAGAAACACTCTTCATGTAGTCTGGACACAAGGGCTTGGCAAGTCTGCTATATCATTTCATAGTTCACTTATTAAATGGAAGTTTAACTGTTTCAATGAAGTTTTTGTGTATTGATTGGGGGGTGGGGCCCACTTACCAGTTCTCATTGTTGATGTGATCTCCGAATCCGGGTGTGTCGATTACAGTGAGCTTCATCCGGACTCCCTTCTCCTCAATATCTGGGAGGGTAAAGGAAAGAGCGAGAGCAGGGATGAGCAGGGACACAATGCAAGAGCATCGAATAATATGTCATTGATTTGTACTGTATTTTACTTATGACCGATCTATTAGTTAGTTAAAAGCAGCATAAAGGGCTCCTGAGAGACACATCCAGTAAAGGCACTTGCGTTGAGTGCAAGATGTCCCCTATAGCCTCCAGGCTATGGCACTGCCGACCGTGACTTGGAGTTCCTAGGAGGTGGCGCACAATTGGCCTAGCTCCACCCAGGTAGGGAGGTTTTAGGTCGGCAGTGCAATCCATGGTTCACTGTGCACCAGCGTCCCCTGTGGCCCGATAGGGTGCCTACAGTTCTGCAGTGGAGCCCTTCTGGACTCGTGCTCCAGCCTCCGTTTCCCAAGTCACCAGGGTGGGTTTCAGTGGTGAACCGGGATACAAATAACAATTGGGCATTCCAAATTTGGAAGAAAACCAGGACAAAAAACCATTGTCGACGACTAAAATTAAAAAAAAAAACCACAGCACACAACAACATAAACTGAACCCTATACAAGTCTTTTATTCAGTACACACTCACTGAAGGAAGGGTCTGAGAAGTACAGCAGCCCTGTGACTCATTTCCTTCTGGTTTGAATGTGGGTGCATCTTTCTAAAAGCCTGTCTGAGTAACCTGTGCCTCAGTGGAAACGCATGGCTCTGTGATGTTCTCACCGTGGCTGACGGATTTGATCTCAATCGTCTTGGGGATCCTCTCCTCGGCTGTGGCTTGCATGGATCTGCGGCTCACCTTGGATTTGAAGAGAGTGTTCACCAGAGTGGACTTTCCCAGTCCGCTCTGACCTGAGCACAGGAGAGAGAGAGCGAGAGAGACAGAGAGAGAGACAGAGAGAGAGAGAGACGTAGCAGTCAGAGCTTCACACTGAGCATTGGTAAGAGATGGAGTCTTGGATTCAATGCAAATTATAGAATTATAGCCCTACTATAATCATCCAAGTATATGGTTGCCAATGAGAAGCAGTTTTCTCTGGTGCTTCTTGTATATGCACTGTTCCTTAGAGAAGTCTTTCTCCTACAGCAGTGGCCCTGACTGTTATTAATCTTTCTAGATGTGCCCGCCAATGTGATGAAACTTTACAGAGAAGCTTTTGAATTTTGGGCCCATTGGAATCCGCTCACGTGCCAGATCCCTCTCCTAATCATCCATAGCCAAGCTATAGCAGAGGCTGCCCATTCACTGAGGCCCAAGGCATCGGCAGCTGAGCTTCCATCAGAAATCTGCTCCGAAACTTTCAGAAATAAGCAACAGCTTTTATTTTTCAAAATCAAATCCTGCTAGATAAAAACTGTGGAGTAAAGTGGCTGCCTGGATCAGTTTTCCAGGGATGGCCTCTGCTTTGTATAAACAAAGAAGAGCTCACTTATCAATCTCTATGTTGTACAGTTATTTGTTAATTATAATTAAACGGATCAGTTACTGTGTTTGGATGATGAATCAGGCTTTGTCAAGTTAGGAGAATGCAGGGCAGGGACTCACCCACAACCATAATGTTTAGCTGGAAGCCCTGCTTCATGGCCTTCCTTCTCATCTGTTCCAGGATGGCATCAATGCCCACGTAGTTGAAGTCAGGGGGCGGCCTCTCGCCGCGTACCGACGGGACTGGCTTGCTGGCCAGGTCTCTGGAAAGCTCTGCCATGGCAGTACTTGTGTTGCAGGGAATTACCTCTGGCACTGTTGGGAAGCAGAGGACGGAAGGAGGGAAGCTTTTAAACAGCAAACATTGTGGGTGACGTTGCAAAGGCTTCTTCATCCTTCCTAGGGAGATATGGGTTGTTCCTGCTCAGGAGGTTCTGAGAGCCAGACTGTTGGTCTCTCTCACTATGTATATGGCTTATGACTTTGTAATATTCAAAAGCAATGTTAGAGGTCAATGGAACTATTTAATTAGCATGTTTGCTTCACAGACCACATGGACCAGCACTGTATCTGTGGAAATAACAAGGGTGATTACACACAATGAGAGTGTAAAAATAGCCTTAACAAAGCAAGGGTTCCTAATAGTGTGGTGCCCCTTAAAGCAAAACTTTTAAAACCGACTGGTTTTTCCCCAATAATAATTGCTTTATAGATGGCAACTCACCTTATTGCTTTATTTGCCAATGAATTTATGAAATTATTATATTTAGCTTTTATAGCATTGTGTGGTTATTTTTTTATAGAAATCAGAAATGAAGCAATTATTATATAAAGTGTCAACACAGTGTGGTGGTGGTGGTGAGAGTGCACCAGGAGGGGATGTGCCATTTTGAATGGCACTGGGATCTATGATTCAGATCACTGGGAAGACAGAATGGTGCAGCTGGTAGTCGAAGCGAGAGCTGGAGAGACCGGGCTACTGCCTAATGTCAGAGCTGTGGTTACTGAGCTCTGATATCTGAGCTGACAGAGATAAAAGTGTTTGAGTTTGCTTTGTAGTACAGAGCGATGCCTGAATGCAGCTGTATAGATGCGGTCAAGATTATCCAATTAAACTCAATTACACCGTGAACCCACAACTTCACGAAATACAGACTTCATAGTTGTACAATTGTAATAATCTTGTAAAACTGTATATTGCTGCTTTTGCATTGTTTTGTGTTTTGAAAAAGGTAGTTCTACAGCATTTAGGGTATATCACCCATTTACATCTATTTCTATGCTGAACATCAACAGAAATGTATTTGAGTAAAGGATTTAGAATTTTGCTGGTTGTTAATCAGCTGGATGAAATGAAACAGAGATGCTCTTAAGCAATCTGGGTTAACATATTGAAGTCGACATTACAAACGCATTGTTCTGCACTGGAATTTAACAACAGCATCTGTTACAAACAAGACTCCTTCACTTGCTACCAGAGCAGATTGAATAGAGCAACACAGAAGGGCTTTCCAAAACCCCTCTGTCTAATGAACTGCCTGTCTCTGACTACTACAATTCATGAGGCACAAGTCAAAATTTTATAGCGCGTTCCCACAGCGAGAAACAAAACTGTTTATACGTTAGGCAGTAAATGATAAACCCTTCTTGCGTGGGTGTCCTCATGCATGCAAGCACACACACCTGCCTTGCATTTAGTTTGTGTTATTACATCACCCTGGTGATCTTCACTGTCTCTCTCCACCTGAGGTTCAGTGTCCAGCCCTAACCAACCCACAGAGTAATACTGGCAGGAGGAACCTTTCACACAGTGGAGCCATCGACGCTGGAACAAGGCTTGTTTGTTTAAGAAGCCTCATACAGTCCCCTGCACCAATGCTAGATTTGACCACTGTTAACCCGTGTTAAAGAGGAGTTTAAAGCACTTTGTAAAACAACCAGAATGGACAGTAACTGCTGTGCAGTCTCTTTGGTTAAACTACAGCATACCACAATCCAAATGCAGAAATAACAAGTCAAACAAGCAAGATTTCCATCGGAAATTCAGCCAATTTCATTTGCTGCCGATAACCAACAATGACAGTCGAATAAACTGACTGTTGTAAATGCAAAGAGAGGCAGGTAACAATCCCTCCAGCTAAATCATTTGAGCAGCTCCTACAAATTTAGTATTATAGTAGAATAACAATAATATGCACGTATGTCATCAACACCGAGCAACAAGCAGAGTGTTCTTTACACAAGAGTCAATAATAAAAACAGCTACATTGTTCTGTTGCTGGCTGAGACAGTATGATACCGACAGCAGCAAATCCACAAGAATGTGTTACTTCTCTCAAAACTCAGAATATATAAAACAGATACACACAATTCACCATATCTGCATCACCAAGAGCAAGCCTGCGCCAATAAATAACACACACAAATACCATGGAATAGTCCTTAGGAGAGATGCCTAGCATCAGCACAGCACAGCCCCAGTGAAACCACGCACGTGCAGAAGCTATCACCATATTAAACAATTACATCAAAGTGTGCTATTTTAACTGCAGCAATTGCACATACAAAATGTGCATATAAAACGGCATGACTAACGTGTTCATAGTTTTGCAGATAGAAAGCTCCATGCTGACCCACCTTGTGCTGCTCAGCTGCCCAGCGCAGGTTCCTCCTGATCTGAGAATCAAGCCTATGTGAAATGGAGGAGCCTGAACAGGAAGAGCTAACAGATCTGGTGGCCCAAGTTGTCTACCACCAATAACCACACAGCACTTTCAAAAGAAGCATGACAAGTATTTTGTTAGATATTTTTAAGTCGAAAAGAAAAGTGTCCTTTATGAAGGTAGGTTTGATTTGCAACAGCTTGCACTGAACCACCCCAAGCACTAACTTTTCATTTTCTTTCTCTTTCATTGAAAGTATTCATGGTCAAGGTGATTTTCTAGTTCCTCTTAATAGAACTATTCAAGTATTCCCAGCTTTCATAAACTAAATGCACCTCAATTAGTTTTCAATGGCTTTCTTTTGAAAGAAGAGAAACCCATAACACAAGACATTTCTGTTTTGTGAGGTCAGGGGTTCTGTGGTCCACGTTTATAAGACTATGCTGTGTTCTCCACAATTATTTTTGTGTGTGTGGCTTCTTAAAATCCTGACTATGACTGAAAAGACTTTCCTGATTTTCAAAGCCATGTATGAAACCCCACTGCAGTACTTCTAATAGCAGGTACCCTTGTTTGTTCAAAACTAGACAGCAGGCAGGAAGCAGCAAGCCTCACTATCTCCCTGCAATCAGGACTGGCTTCCGCTAAACTAAACAAATCTCTCTGACAGTTAGGTGACAAGCTGTTCCCCTTAATAAACCACAATGAACATGCAGCATGTATCAACAATAAGAAGTTCAAGCCAGCTATATTTTTTTGTATTCTGTTCCAATAAATTATTACTATATGGTACAAGTAAGGCCCTGTGTAAATCACAGTTTCACAGGCTGTGTGGAAGTCGTGAAATTAGCCCAATACCGTGATTTTTACAATAGTCTTAAGAAATAAAAATCAATGATTTCACAATTATTTGTATTTCATACAATAAAACACATCAACAAAACTGTACAGCTCTGTTGTGTGCCTGTGTGTACTATTCACTACACACATAGTGCTGTGTAGTGACTATGTCTTGTGACTATGCAATCTAGACAGGAAATTAAAATACTGCACACCGTAAACAAGAAACTGAATGTCTCTAAAAAGGCAAAAAATGTATCTGCAGCAGAACATGTAAAGCAGTAGCCAGCAGGATTTTTACACAGCGATGGAGGGAAGCTCTTGTGTACATCCTGCAACGTTACTGTAGATCACTATAGAGAATCAACTGTTGACAGGCATTTACATTCAAATATTCACCGAAAGAGAGAGGTGGAAATTTAGAGCAGTACTGCGACTACTTTACTTGCAAAGAAACAAAAAACAGTTACTTTCATGTTCCAAAAGTCCACTGAAAACCGTGAAGCACGAAACACATTACATTTTGACCTGACAGAAACGTCTGTTTGCTCAAATATCCCTCTTGAAAAATTGGACAAGTTATGTAAATTCTTCAGACTAAGTGTAGCAAATGGTGGAGTGATTCCTTCATCAGCTCAGCTGAGACATGAGTACTTATATAAAGTTGCTGATTATCACAAGCAGGTGATTATGGAATTGGTAAAACAGTCTGGTTGCTTGTCAGTGATCATGACTGAGGCCCAAGATCAGTATGGGTTACACATTGTATTTGATTTGCAAGACCTAAATGGTGAGCATGCATCTGACATACTAGAACTGAAAGCTGTCCTTGCTAATACACTTTACCTAGAGGCTGTTAATTACAACACCGTTTCACAAGCTATTGTAAAGTGCTTTAATAACTTTGACGTTGATGTCAGTGCATTTATCTCTATATTTGATGTTTAAAAAAATAATAATAATCTGTACACAATTTATAAAATATTTCCATACACATTCTGCGAAATACGACACTTTACCTGTGACATGAATTTTAAAGAAAACCGCACTCATTTTCACAGGGCCTTAGGTACAAGCTACAGCAAGAAATCCATTAAAGAACACTTTAGCAAGGTCATTTTCAATTGCATCCAAAGCAGGTTATGTAGATTATTTCATAAATAGAAGGACAAATACATTTGCTGAGGGCTTTTCAGATATTGTGCCCATTAGCAATTGTAGGGGTACCAAAGGTTGAGCAGCAAATACAAAAACCAAGTGTGCAAGTGTATGGAGTGCACCGTGCCTTCTTAGTGTAATCCTGCCTACCTTACCCAAGTTAACATTAGATAGTCCAAGATTAGGGTTGCTCAGGGTCTGTCCATCCTTAGGATAGTGTACAAGTACCCAATACCATTGAGGCCTGCCCGCTTCTTTCAAAGCAATTTTATTTTGCAGGCATATTTATTTGAGCTAAATCCTTCTTGCTGAATATAATATAGTATAGCTATTATACTGCATTGTTTCCGATGTTAGTTTTACTCTGCAAGCCATGGTTTTTAAATATCAGTTAAATGTGTGGAGGAGAACATTTGAAAAGTAAAATGGCAACAACTTAATTTAGTCTGACAAACAGCTTTGCTTTACCTGCAATTACCTGCCCTGCATGTTTATAGTAAAGCTCTCCAGGAATCACTGTGTGTAAATGTGTCATTATCTGGCAATACATCAATCATTCCTACACTGTACTCAACATGACAGACACAATGTGGCACTTTGTTACTCATTCAGTGGTGCTGAGACTCTGAATATGTCATGCGATCAACTGGGAAATATGAAGATGCAATGCAAATGCAAGGCTATGAAACCACAATAAAACAAAGATTCATCCTCCATTCAAATAAGGATGATGGCAGCTTCCAAACTAGTTGGAAAATCTGTACCAGTCAATAATGAATAGTTAACGTTCAACACAGCACTGCAACACAATATTGCACGTCTCTATTTGTGGATGTTTGCACATTGGATTGGAACCAAAGCTACTTTGCAATCCAAAGCAGAGGAGTTGGGCTTGTTATGCTGTTCCTTGGATAGGTCCTCCTTACAAACATTCACTCTGTTTCAATCAATCTATTCTTTACAGAGTGAACAAAGCTGGTTAACAGAAACAAGTACATCTATGAAGAGACCATGCAAGTCCTTTTCATTTTACACCAGGCTATCCTTTACTGTAGGGTTTCAAATCCACAAAGATACCAAAGCACAGCAAGCTAAAAGACCATCAGGGAGTCTAAAAGCACAGCAAGCTAAGAGGCTGTCCAGGGCTCTAAGAGCACAGCAAGCTAAAAGACTGTCCAGGGCTCTAAAAGCACAGCAAGCTAAGAGACCATCAGGGGCTCTAAATGAACTGTAGACCGTTTTGTAATAATTCTTTGTGTTTAGTTCTGCTGAAGAAAGTTTAGTAAACACTGATATGAAACAATGATTTATTCCCAGGAGAGTTTGGAGATGTAACAGGAATGGAGGAGCCAGTGTTTTGAGGCATGGCATTTCTCTTTCATTCCAGGGATTCCAGATGAAGGATTAAATGAATGAAGACAGTCCCTAAAGTTTCCAACCAAGTCACGACACAGAAAAGGAAGCTAGAGTGGGGCATCCAGTAAAGGCACTCCACATGGAGCGCAGGATGCGCCCTATAGCCTGGAGATCGCCAGTTTAGGTGGAGGAGTTCCCAGGGTGCAGCACACAATTGGTCAATGCTGACCGGGATGGGGAAATCTTAGGTCTGCCAGGGGTTAATTGATGGATAATTGTGGGTGTGAATTCAATGTTTTCTCTATTACTTTATTTTAGAAGATGTGATGAACACATTAACCTGCTGCATTTAGAGTACAAACAGAGCAGTTCTTTATGTGGAGCAGTGGCAATGAAACACTCAGCTGGCTTTTCTGTTCTTGCATGCAGAAAAAGATCTGAAACCTTAATATAAGAACACATGTGAATACAGAAGTGTGCTGCAACAGGGAACACTGGTAGAAACCTTACTCTGAAACATAGATCCGAGGCATTGTCACTGAGCAAAATTCATGAAAAAGTTTACAAACAGGATATCTAGCAAATTGATGCTTAACCGTAAGTACAGTCTACTCTGAATAAAACACTGATAATGACAATCCTTTTGGATTAAGGATGAAGAGAGAAAATCTAATTACTGGATTATTATAAAATTAAGAGAACACAAGTATTCCTATTCTACTGAATACAATTAATCAAAGGATAATTAACCTAATTGCCCAGCTGCATTGCTTCAGTAACAAAACAATGGAATCCAAGACTTCAAGCTGCTATTCCTGCAGTTCACACGGAGCATTTAGGAAGCGACTGTAAAGAGAAAGTTAAATTCTGACAAGAAGACTGCTGAATGAACCCAGCAGGAATCGAGTTTCAACTGGATTAGAAATAACAATCATGTCCTGCCTGTCTCCCTCTGCTGCACACCTGATAATCATTTACTTGCAACAAACAAACACATCCACTCCGATATGAAACTGTACAGCAGAATACTTGGCCGACAGCTGTGCGGAAACAGAATGCTGTGTAACAAAAGTATTTATATAGGAGACTCACTCACCCAGCTCTGCTATCTCTGAATCCACCCTGTGAGCTTGAGAGAGAGACACAGTAACACAGACAGACTCCTCCCACCAGCTAGGCATGTGACAAATACTGGAGCTATATACACCACACCCCTGATTCACTGATCAATAGGGCTTTGTGCTGCATACTGTAACAAGGACACAGAATCACTGAGGCAAGCATCGGAACTTCAGAGTACAATTGCTAGATTGTTTTTATTCTTGCTCCCACACCTTTAAGTTTGTGTTCTGTTGTTGAGCAGCATGGCTACAGAGAGCTCAGGCATGTGCATTCTCAAGTGTAGATCGACTTGTATCGTAGAATAACCAAAGTTTACCGTTTTATTTTTAACTTTCTCAGTTGAATGCTTGTTGAGCAGCTCAGTAACCTAGTTTGTGCTTTGGATGAATCAGTTGCTGCCACCCGCATAAACCCACCGGAATCTCTTCTGAATCACTGTGCTACAGTCAGTGCACTGAATGGAGTGGGGAGAGATGTGCACAGATAGTTAATTTTTGCTCAGCTCCACATTGACAGCCTCTCACAGATCACAGTCTTGTAAATGTACCTCAGTAGTGATGGTATATACGCTCCCAATACTAACAATGGTTCTGCTTGAATTTATGTAATACTCCTAGCTGTCGAAATAGTCAGCAGTTACCTAATATTGTGATGAACTAAGGGTCTTTCCATGTGTATAGATTTACAAACACCGCGCTCCATGTAATGCACTTGTATTTGTCAAATGGGCAGTTTTAGATGGGTGGAGATTCATTAGCTGGGGGATTTGTTGTGCATAACTAGGGAATGCATTTTTACCACATCTAGATCATGTTATCTAATGTGGCCTAGTGTTTGCATGCATTTATAGAGTAAAAGAGCCATATATAGTGAAACAACTGCTTGTTCTGTGCATTAGTTAGACTTAGGGATGTGATTCTGTCACGGTGGTCACGGAACCCGCACATTTTGGTATTAATTTGTTTCCACAGAGTGAAAATAGGAACTACTCACACACAACTATAAATGAATACGATGCAGACTCACACACAATCATAAACAAATATGATGCAGACTCACACACAACTATAAACGAATACGATGCAGACTCACAGACAATCATAAAGAAATACGATGCAGACTCACACACAACTAAAAACAAACAGGATGCAGACTCACACACAATCATAAACAAATATGATGCAGACTCACACACAACTATAAACAAATACAATGCAGACTCACACACAATCATGAACAAATACGATGCAGACTCACACACAACTATAAACAAATACGGTGCAGACTCACAGACAACTATAATCAAATACGATGCAGACTCACACACAATCATGAACAAATACGATGCAGATTCACACACAATCATGAACAAATACGGTGCAGACTCACACACAATCATGAACAAATACGATGCAGACTCACACACAACTATAAACAAATACGATGCAGACTCACACACAATCATGAACAAATACGATGCAGACTCACACACAACTATAAACAAATACGATGCAGACTCACACACAATCATGAACAAATACGATGCAGACTCACACACAACTATAAACAAATACGATGCAGACTCACACACAATCATGAACAAATACGATGCAGACTCACACACAACTATAAACAAATACGATGCAGACTCACACACAATCATGAACAAATACGATGCAGACTCACACACAATCATGAACAAATACGATGCAGACTCACACACAACTATAAACAAATACGATGCAGACTCACACACAATCATGAACAAATACGATGCAGACTCACACACAATCATGAACAAATATGATGCAGACTCACACACAATCATGAACAAATACGATGCAGACTCACACACAACTATAAACAAATACGATGCAGACTCACACACAATCATGAACAAATACGATGCAGATTCACACACAATCATGAACAAATACGATGCAGACTCACACACAACTATAAACAAATACGATGCAGACTCACACACAATCATGAACAAATACGATGCAGATCATTTTATACATAGCAACAGTTTGAGAAATGTTGAAGACACTGAGAAAGACTTAAAAAAATATTTTGATTAGAAGTTTTTCGCAGTGTCTTTAAAGTGCCGATAAATCTAACGACTATGTTTATTTTAGTAAATGGCAGTCTACAAATGCATCTCAAACTGAAAAGGTAAAGAGAAAACTTTTTCTACTGAAATGAAGGTCCAATTCTTGAAGTCTGATATAACTGATATAACATCAGATTTCATTCAAATCCTGATAATGTTTTTGTGTATGTTTTCTTTCTTTTATGGGTCTCTCCTGTTAGAGCTGCTGGCAGATTCTGCAGTGCTTTGAAAGGCAATTTAAGTCCAGATTTTATTTACTGATGCAGATACAAAACACAGCCCTGTTCTTAGCTCTCTTTCTGCTGGTCACACACAATACAGTACACAGCTACACGGACCACACAGCCCTGTTTACTGTCTGGGAGCATGTGGCAGGAGATCACATGGCTATGTTTCAATACACAGAATACCTTCTCTTTCTCCTGTATCTGTTCACTCCCAGCAATGAAACGCTCCAGTAGTTAGAGCTCAGAAGCTGGGCATCTCCGTTCATCATCTCACAGCCCGGGTAAGCTTTTACTTAAATTTTATACGGTAAGAGAGGTGTAATACATTAAAGTAATGTATATTGTGGGGAAACAGAACTCACTTTCAATACCGCACAAGTCTTGAGACCACACAGTTCAGCAGTGAATGAAGACTGTGTTTTCACTCACACCTGAGCAAGGTACCCATTGTCATGTATATTAAAGGGCATGTCATAGCAGAATGTAAGTGAGGGATAATGAAATACAGTTTTGTAAGAGAGGAGTGCTCTCCATAGAGTCACATGTAAGTGACAATGAACTGCAGTTTTGTAAGAGAAGAGTGCTCTCCACAGAGCCACGTGTAAGTGATAATGAACTGCAGTTTTGTAAGAGAAGAGTGCTCTCCATAGAGCCACGTGTAAGTGATAATTAACTGTAGTGTTTTAAGAGAGGAGTGCTCTCCATTGGATCACATGTAAGTGATAATGAACTGCAGTTTTGTAAGAGAGGAGTGCTCTCCATTGGGTCACATGTAAGTGATAATGAACTGCAGTTTTGGAAGCTCTGCTTGATGTTACCAGAGAGGACACCTGCTGGGAAGCATGTTAACCCAGGGCTCAGACTCAGCTGCACGTCAAACATCTGGGCACTTTATCAAAGACTCATAGCTCCAAACCTGGCCTTAAACGGTTAACATCAATTGCAAACACATTTTGAAGGAAAATAGACACACTTCCTGGTGTATATGTCCCCTTTGAAATGGACATTTTAAAATGTATCTCTGTAAGAATAACTGAGCATCTGTAGCAAAAACAAAGTTTCCAGGGAGTTTTTCAAGTTGTTTTGCCTCTTGTTTTTATTAAGATCTCTCAAGTAAAGTAAGACAGAAATCCAATCTTAACCACACAGGACTGCATTGGAATTACAATTCACCATGCTGTCCTTGACTGACAGCAGTACTGCTAGTTTGCACTTCTCTTTGTTTCATCACTCTAGCATGATAGCATTGTAGTACCAATCCCTAAGACGTGTCCTCATTACTATGATGAATGTGTACCGAAATCTAAATCTAATATTGCTGAAGAGCTGTATTTGTGAAGCCCTTGAGTTTTGAACCCTATTATCTGTCTGTGATCTAGCCAGTGCCCTGAAAATCTGCACACATACTCCGCACATTGAAATCACAGGAGTGCAATAATGTTCTGCTGTGGACTGGCCAACACACACCAATTCTGGTGTGTCAGAGCTTGTTGACAGTGCACTTACATGGCTGTCAATGACCTTAAAAGCAAGTGGACCTTCTCTTTAGCAAGTCTCGCATGACTCCACTAGAGGGAGTTTTGTTGCCTTGAGCAATAAAGACTTTTAATACTGTATGATTGTCAGAGATGTATCTCGTTATTGCAGGGGCCCCAGGTGCATGTAAAACACAACTCAGCTGTAGTCAGAGTCACAACTAAGTGTCCAGTAGTCTTAACATATTTCTACCAGTACAGTTATATTGATAGTACCATATTGTCACAACACTGCCTAGGATAATGAATCCTTTATCAGCATCAAACAGGTTCTGGGAACCCCTTACTTTCTGAAATAGTGCAAGAGTAATCCCCTCCCTGTCACACCGCAAGAGGAGAGGTTCAGACAAAGAGAAAGCACTGGGGTTCAGACAAAGAGAAAGCACTGGGGTTCAGACAAAGAGAAAGCACTGGGGTTCAAGTCAAGGTCCTGGTGCAGTATGAGTTGTAACTGATACAGAAAGTCTGGCATGTGTATTGGAAAAGAATTGTATTAAAAAATAAATATTAGCACTCATTGTATCTTCCTCCAGAGGCAAACGCTGCACAATAATCTAGGTTCCAGGAGCATCTAGAAGTACATGAAGTTCTGTACCAATAGGGACTATAGCCTAGCTATGCTTTTCCAGACACTGGACTCTATAAATCCCTCTCATGTGACTAATAGATGCTGCTTGTAAAGCTTTTGGCTCCTCACTTGCTTACCTCTGGAAAGACTGTGTTCTATACTGTTGATCCCTTCATCTGAGATCTCTATCTATACTGCTGATCTCTTCATTGAGATCTATACTGCTGATCTCTTCATTGAGATCTATACCGCTGATCCCTTCATCTGAGATCTCTATCTATACTACTGAGCTCTTCAATGAGATCTATACTGCTGATCCCTTCATCTGAGATCTCTATCTATACTGCTGATCTCTTCATTGAGATCTATACTGCTGATCCCTTCATCTGAGATCTCTATCTATACTGCTGATCCCTTCATCTGAGATCTCTGTCTATATTGCTGATTCCTTCATCTGACCCCCTTTTCACACTGGGAACACTTGTAAGTGTACTGAGTACAGAATACTTACCAAGTGTGCTCGGCGCTTTTCAGTGGAAACCTCCTCGGATCATTTCTCTTTCACACTAGATGTGTTCTGAGTACACTTGGAAATGTACTGAGTTCACTTACATCTTTTCAAATGTACCGAGAACACTTCCCTTTCACATTACACATCTGCAATTGTACTGAGAACACAAAAACACAGCTAATAGCTAATAAATAGCAAATAAAACAAAACTCGATACAGTTTGATACGTGATTCGTAAAAACATATGAATTTAACATTTGGAAGCCTTAATTTAATATAATATAATTTAATATAATAATAACATGTTTTGCACTTACTGTTCATAAGCCACTTATCTCATGCATTTATTTTTAACATATTCTATTCTGTGGTAGAAAGGTCCTTATGCAACTAATCTACATGATGCAGTAGCAATATTACCATCTTGACAAAACCGAACACAATGTAATTGTTTTCTTTATAGCACTCTGACACTCTCACTACTGCTGATCCCTTCGTCTGATATTTCTGGTGCTTACTTGAAGGTTAAGCAGCTGGTTCAGGGAAACCATAAACAGAGTTTCCAGGACATGTGTTTAATTATACTGCTTGGAATGCTGCTGAGTAATAGGTTGAGACCAATAGGGGCATACAATTAAACACTGTGATTACTGGCCTTGGACAAACGAGTTCCAGCTGAGATTAGCAGCCCATTCCTGACTAGATAAGAAAATAAGAACATAAGAAAGTTTACAAACAAGAGGAGGCCATTTGGCCCATCTTGCTCATTTGGTTGTTAGTAGCTTATTGATTCCAAAATCTCATCAAGCAGCTTCTTGAAGGATCCTAGGGTGTCAGCTTCAGCAACATTACTGGGGAGTTGATTCCAGACCCTCATGATTCTCTGTGTAAAAAAATGCCACCTATTTTCTGTTCTGAATGCCCCTTTGTCTAATCTCCATTTGTGACCCCTGGTCCTTGTTTCTTTTTTCAGGTCAAAAAAGTCCCTTGGGTCGACATTGTCAATGCCTTTTAGAATTTTGAATGCTTGAATTAGGTCTCTGCATAGTCTTCACATTGTCCAGATGAAGACATTTCTGAGTCAACAAAAACTCATTGGTCTTTTTCATAGATTCCTTCTCCTATTTCAGTATCTCACATATGATATTTATAATGCACATTTTTATTTCCTGCGTGCAGTACTTTACACTTTTCTCTATTAAATGTCATTTGCCATGTGTCTGCCCAGTTCTGAATCTTGTCTAGATAATTTTGAATGACCTTTGCTGCTGCAACAGTGTTTGCCACTCCTCCTATTTTTGTGTGGTTTCACAAACTTTTAGGTTCCCACATGGACCAGTCATGTGGCTCGTGGAATCAGATATTATAACATATTAGGATGGTTTCACAGACACCGATCTGCATTAATCGTCAACCACTTTACCGAAGGTAACAACAGGCAGTCCAAGATTAATCAGGGTCTGTGAAACCAACCAATAGTATACTGTATATATAATATTACACATGCATTCACAATATATTGTAATATATGTTTCATTTAAACCAACCCTCAAACACTTGCATGAGTACATATTATATACATTTGGTATTATCTAATATATCTGAAAATGAGAGTATACTGTAGGTGAAATATTTCATTATCTATGGCCACTATAAAAGTTTGCACATAGTTTCTGGTGTGTTCAATGCCCTGTAGAATTGCACTGTTAAACTATTAGGTCAGCCACATTTCATTTCCTACTGTAAAATGTTGTATGTTGTTTCATGCAGCAGTTAGAGCTTTGGTTAGACTGTCTGGTGTTGATGACCTTTTATTCCCATTTTAAAATCAGTGGTCACCTCCCTGTGTTACAGAACTGACACAAATAAATAATTCTAAGAAGATCTTTTCCCAGCTGGATGCCAATCACTGTGTTAAATCATTTCCCAGCAGAGTCAGAAATGATACTTGTCACATTCATGCCTATCTTGATGACTAATGACCACTCTGCCGCTGGGAAAGCAGGTCGGCGCAGTCTGACTATCTCCTAATTCTTCCAGAGCTCGGTACTGAGATACTCAAAACACTCTGGGTATCTAGTCAGGCTGGTACTAAACTAATGGCATGTGGCTGGTCCCTTTGCTACCACTCTTCAAAGCATTTACTCAGCATCCTTATTCACCATGTATGCCATTCTAGTTACCTTACATGTGTGGAATTCAGCCTCATGCAGCTTGATACATTGACAAGAGTGGTATAGGGAGCAAAGGCTGTTGTCCTGCATGCAATCAGAACGCTTGTCTTCTACTATACTTTTTGAACAGCCCTTATACTGAAACAAGGCCTGGTAGTCTTAGTCTAGTCCCTTGTGAAGTGCTGTCAGGGTGGTTCAGGGTCTCTCTGCTGTGCTGTAGGTTTAGGAGGCAGTCTATGGGATGCTTTTGTACCAGCATGGCCATGCCCTGCCTCCTCACTGGAGACACACATTCTTCAATCTTGAGTTCAGTCATCTGTCACCTTTTAATCTGCACCAACACCACCACTAGTTTAAAAAGAAAACAAAATATTACAAGTGTTTCAATGGAAAGAAAAAACAACAACCTCTTTGCAACAGCACTGCTGTATATGAGAGCAGGAAATGATGTAATCACTTCCACTTGTCATCAGAGCAAACGATCAAAGCTGTGAGGGATCTGCAGACACAGAGGGGAAGGAAGAGAGGTGTGTGTGAAGAGGGTTAGGGTAGGTTAGGGATTGGAAGAGGGTTAGGGACTGGGAGAGGGTCAGGGTAGGTTAGGGACCAGGAGAGGGTTAGGGTAGGTTAGGGATTGGGAGAGGGTTAGGGTAGGGTTCACCAACAAAACCTTAAAAGTTGCATAAAATGAAAACAAAACTGAATGAACATGATTGGTCACATGGTTTGGCAGCCATATTGGATTTTGGAAACCACTTATCTCAGAGTTCTGAAACTTGTATACATGGTTAGGGATTGTCCAAGGTGCACGGTGCTCAAAATGAAGCTGATTGGTTCAGTGGTATGACGGCCATGTTAAATAACCTAATTAACACACAAATGGCTTCTCCAAAACTGCTAATCTGATCGAAGTAAAACTTAGCATACATGATCCAAGTATTGTTTTCTTTAAAGTTTGCCCAAATATAGTTGCTAGAGTGAAAAACATGGCTGCCGTGAGCCAATCAAATTTCAGCATTGCTCCAGCGCCTAAAATGAACACCATTGAACACAACTTAAATTTTAGAATAACTCCTTGCAAGCTGTAAAGTTGTTTGCAATTATGTTTGCTTTCTTTACAATGTTGCCACATTAGCTCATGCTTGGCTCTCTACTGTTCAAACAAATCCATTTGGCTTTCTTTCTTTCCCTCTCAAGCTGTGAGCAGTGAAATTCACAATCAGTAATCTAACCCAAATGTGTCCGATGCTGTTTTAAACATTTTGCAAATGTTTCCCTAAGGACCACATTTTTCTCCTCTTTCTCGTACCTTTTTTTAACTCTAGAAAATCTGATCTATTGTGTATCTCTAAAAATGCCAGTCTTCATAGCAGTTTACTGTATATTTCCAGTATGTAATTCCCAGATAAACTGTGGTTTCTTGGGGCTTAAGCTTGACAGCAATACCACAGCTTTGAAGGAAATTAACCTACAGATACAGCTAGATATGCAGAGATTATAATGTTGGAGGGAAGTTGTTTCTGCTCTCTTTATGAAAAGGAAAATGAAAGGAAAGTTCTCTTCAGACCTAGATGACCAATAGAGACATCAGAAGGGACTTCCGTTTGCCAAGGAGTTGACATATTAATAATTTCTGCAATTATGAGCCAAAGGACTCCTATTAAAATCAGGACTGGCTTGTGGTCTTATGAGATTTCCAGAAAATGATGGAACAGCTGGTCAGTGCTCAGCCTCAGCGTCACAGCTTGATCTTACACTCCATTGTTTAGTAATACATTTATAAATACGAATAACTTTACTTTCTATTAGAACAAAGACCTTGCATCGCAGGCATGTGTGGTTAGAAACACTTACTAGGGCTAGAAGATCAGGATCAGTCTCTCGAAACTAGGGCTGCTCTTAAGAGGGGTTTGATCGATGGAGGGATAAAAGGGAAACCACCATTTACATCTAGTTCTGGAGGAACTCGGTCAGAGCTCAGCCACAAACCCGGCAAGACTGTCCTTCAGATGTAGTGTTACCCTGCTTGAGTGTTAATCAAACTGGGGATACAGGCAAGCATTCTTCCTACTGCAGAGCCAAAACAGCCATCGAAGATTACCGCTGATTTAAACATGTAGCATACAGCCTCCAAAACTCCAGGATTTCAGATTACTGTAAATGATTGTGATCAGTGAGCTTGGTCCTGTGACTTAACATCAAATAAAAAGCCTGCCACAGAGTCATTTCTTTCTACAGCGAGTGTTTCGGTGCGTATTACTGCAGCCTTTTTCAGAACGGCCTGGACAGCATTACTTAATCCTCCAGCTATTGTGGGTTGCGTGCAAAAGGCAAGCAGTCTATTCCTTACTGCATGTTGATAATTCATACCAATGCTGTTGTTGATGAAGCCCAAATGTCTATAAACTTCAGAGTATAAATCCTAACTGTCTTCATTATCATGACAATTCAACCAATCTCAGAGCAGAATACTCTAGTTGTCTGCTGCCAGTGCTCAAAGACTAGGAGCTCAGATGATACATATTGATGGTTTCAGAGAGGTAGCAAATAGCTCACAAAAAGAATCAATGCATACATAGTAAAAGACCCACCTAACAAGATACTGGCACATACACAAAACATACTGACAGCTTGTGTTGCCAAAACATGCATTCATCTCTCAACCAGAATGCACTTGCCGCTTGTAGAAATTATCTCTACTACCCACTAAATGGAAGCTAATATTCTTCATACAATCACATTCAAATAGTATCGAATTGAAATGATGGAGAGGCAGCAGAAAAGCCAGTACGTACCGTCTCGACTCTTGATTAAGATCTCTGTATCTGCAGACTGTGGCTGGCTCTGCTGCACACTGATGGCAGCAGGGAGGTTGTTTGCCACTGCCCTTGCTGGAGCAGGGAGCTCTGCAGGTTTTGTGACCTCTACCTCAACACGTTTTGAAGGCACCTCAGCTTGTGGGGCTGCTGTAAACTCTGTCTTCCTGGGATGTGGGTCAGGGATCCTGGAGAAGAGAGGCTCTGTGCGTTTCAGGGAGGATTCCTGGGGCTTGCCAATAAATATTTCTGCCCGTTTCTGTATTATCTCTGGGGGCTTGTGACACGGGGCCTCTGGCTTCCTAAGCCCGAATCTCAATACCCCTGGGCTGGTGTTCTCCACTTGCTTGGAGGAGATGTCAATGGAGATCTCAGTGCGCCGGGAAGCTGCTTCAGGGAGCTGGGGGCCTGTCAGCTCCACTCTCCTCAGGCTCGTCTTGGGGGATCGCTGGGTTGAGAGCTCTGAGGGGTGTTTGGTTCCCAGGTCCTGGAATCTCTGTGCAGAGCTGGACACTGCTGACTTCAGGAGAGGGTTTGCTGTTCTTCTGGAATGAAGGGATGGATGCATTGGGGTGTCTACCTCCTCTACTTCAAAAGATCTTTTTAAAGCTGAAATAAAACACAACAAAATGGTTTTAGAAAAATGTATTATTCACCATTACTGCCCTTCCCAAGGTTAGTCATGATCATGAAACTGGTTGTAATAAATGAGTTGAACCCCCACCAAAGCGATTCTGCCTCTAGTAGCAAAAGAAACATTAAAGGAGTCTACTGGAAACCATAATAGTAGTACAGTATTTATCAGTTAGATAATGAAATATCACATTTTTCAATTTTTGCCAGTTTTTCAAGTATATGGAAAACTAGAAAGTGGTATGTAATTCAACATGTTAATGTAACATTATTCAGCAGGTTTCATTCGACTTCATGAAGCAACATTTGTTAATTCTATAGGGTGCTGCAAAAAGTTTGGCCACAGCCGTAGACTGAAATCCCTTTCAGCATTTCTTAATCTGACTACATACTCAATTGCTGTGAACTCAGTTAGAATATCATTAGCAAATTTAAAGCAAATGGTAATTTAATCTAAGAAGACACAAGGCGACTCCCCCTCCCTTTCAGAAATCTAGCTGCCTCATCAAATCAGTAGGCTTCAGTACCTTATCTATTGAGCTAATATAAGAGTCTTCTCCATTTACAGAAATGTACTAGGAAGCACAAAGCATTGAAAAGGCACGTCGACCCAGACATTGTGCACCGCGGAATGTGTGCTTCCCATGGAATTTCCTTTTCCAGCCCCAACTCTCCTCCCACCCGAGTGCTGCAGTGTTTCTGTGTGAGGCTCAGCATTTCAATATAATAATAATAATAATAATAATAATAATAATGATAATAACTGATACTGCTGTGTGAGGGTCAGCATTTCAATAATAATAATAATAATAATAATAATAATAATAATAATAATAATAATAATAACAACAATAACTGATACTGCTGTGTGAGGGTCAGCATTTCAATATAAAAATCACTGTAGTTTTGTTGATATGATTATTGTGAATAGAAGCTCTTAAAGAAGATAGACAAAAAAAACAGCACTGAGATGTAAAAGATGACCCAGCCAAAACACAACAAAGGATCCAAAAACAGGATGCAGTGGAGAAGCAAGCTAGCTATCCAGTCAGCTCCAACCTTGCTGATCTTGTTAAATCCTCATGTTACTGAATGCATTGGGGCATATCCTGCCTTGGGCTTAGCACTAGAATTCATCCCACTACATAGCATTCAAAATTCAACACATGGATCAAAAGGTACTGAAAACACAGCACACTCTAACACACTTTTTCTGTTTTTTAATATATTCCATTCCAATCTGGGGAATGTGGGCGCAGTTAGAGTCCTTCATAAAAATGTTTTCACACAATCCATGAACCATCACTGCTTCGTACAGTGCAAACAGACTTACATGCCAGCTGAAAGAAACACATTTAAACACATGGAGAAAGCTTGAAAATATTAGTAATAAAAAAAATAACAAATCCCAATCTGGACCCTCACACACCCAACCACCAAAACATTTCAGCCCTTCACCCAATCCACTAGTTAAAATAGAAAAAGAAATGACAAACCTTCAAAGTCTGATATAATTCCTTCCAAGTGTGCACTAACAGTGGAAATCAGTCATTATTATATGGAATATATATATAAATATATATATATATATATATATATATATATATATATATATATATATATATAGAGAGAGAGAGAGAGAGAGAGAGAGAGAGAGAGAGAGAGAGATAGAGAGAGAAATAAATAAATAATGAGATCTGAATACATGGAAAGAAATCCTCTTCCAATCAAGGAACATTTCAGAGGAGCACACTGGGTTTTAAACAAATCCTAAATTAGGAATAAACACAACCCCCCCCCACACCACACAAACACACACACACACACACACACACACACATGCAGACGCTCACACACACACAGATTCTCATAGGTCCAAGCCCACAAACTCTCTTAAAGGTCCAACACTTTTTTCTTTCCTCTTCTATGTTGCAGCCTTGCATCTGCAATGAACAAAAGACACCCCCCTTCCGCCTCCCTCCATCCCCTCTTAGAGGGGAGGAACCCAGCAAGTACTCTATCCCTCCTGCCTCCCACACACATGCACGCACACTCACTCACACACACACACATGTTTATAAAGAACTGGTGGAATGAGCTGTCTGTCAAAGGAAGCTGTGCACGAATGTGCAGCTTTATGCAGGAAGTATGTGTGCGTGTTGAAACAAAAATAAGAACAGCTCTTCAAAGGCTTTAGTTTCAAACTGAAGATCTGATTTGTGAGATTTTTAAGGGTTCTTTTGTTTTACAGCTGACTTCATCATGAGACGACCTGACTCTCACTGCTGGAGAAAGAGTCACTGATTCTGGCAAGGCATCTTAAAAACCATCCAAATAGCAGCAAGCAAGGACTTCTTAAAATCCATGAGACCCAAAAAAACATCCCGCCGGACGAGCAACCAGGGGCTGTCTGCCCCTGGAACAAGCATTAATAAACAGTGCCCAGGCTATCATTGGCTCATGGTTAAATACACTGGCTGGGTCTTAGTACAGCTGCAGCAAAGTCATCAGGAAAGTAAAACAAATCTGAAAATTGTATTGAAAATGTATTGTATTTATAAAAAAAATTGATTCGCTCTATTTAAAACAAATTGTCAATTTTACAGTATATATATATATATATATATATATATATATATATATATATATATATATATATATATATATATATATATATGATATATATATATATAGTTATTAGTTATCCATAACTTTGACTCAATTAACACATTGTACATGAAGTATAATAGACAATCTAGTCCACACTAATAATAGTCAGCCAAACACACTTGATGCACATTTAGTTGGTAAGATTGTTAAAGTTGTTCAGAGCAATTCATCGATGTTATCTGTGGAGTGATTGAGGTCATTTCCTTGTTCATGCTTATTATTCCCTTTGATCTTGTATTTAACAGAAGGAAGTTGTTTTATTTCTCAACTGGCGGATGTGTTTGAGTTGCAGACTGAATGAGATCAGCATGCATCAGTGGATTTAGATACTTTTAATTGAAGCACCACAGACCACACCACCATAGATTCTGCCTTTACACCAACAAGCACAAAATCTGTAACTTAAGTAAAAAACAAAACCCCACTTTCCTCATCACAGTGTTGCCCCTTCCCAGTAACTCAATTGAAACAGTGTGGGATTCACCTGTTATTTAAAAGAATAGTGGCAACAAACATTTGGTGTTTCATTTACTTGGGAAAAAGACTTGTGCACAAAATGAGTCATAGAGGAAATCTTATACTTTTATGGGAAACAGACATCAGACAAGTATCACACTTTTAAATGTGTTCAAATAATCTTTTAGTAGAACTATGTCTTGTGAAGCAGTGTTTAAAGTCTTTGAATTAAAAACATTATCTGAGCTTAATGTCGATCCGCAACCACTGTGAGGAGAAAACGAAAGCCTTTGTGAGTGACAGAGAAAACACCAGAGTGAGCTTTTAGCAGTGTTATACAACTGGAGCCTAAACCAAGCATACTGTCATAGGGGGAAGGAGCTTCAAGCAGCCAAGTGGCGAATAGGAACCGAGTTGGTGAATAGTGACACCTTGTGGATCATAGTTTCAATCAAACAAAGTAGGGCTGTGCTTTAGCTATATGCTACAACAGTGTTTCACTAATCAGTCCTGCGTGAGAGTGTTCTAGCGTTGTTCCAATATTAAGTTCTCATTTTTCTTGCATCTGTCTTTAACTTTCAATATGTTAATAACATGTGGTCCAGGAACAACAAGAACAATTGAGAAATGGACTCACAATTCCTTTTTCTATTTGTCTACTACAACTGCTGAGATAACAACTTGTGCATCCATTGCTGGCAACTCAACAAAGTACTATCTCTCAAATACATAATTTCTGTGTTGCACAGAGAATACAATCGACCTGCTTAATTTTGTCTGGAGTAGAGGTGATCTGCAGCTGGTATGAGGTGGAGGTGTGAGTCGAGGATGATTTGCATCTTATAACCATAGGTGCGCAGAAGGGGCTTGCTTTACTTTTTTCTGAACGTGGAACAGAGTTAGTCGGGTCCTCAGAGCTTGTCCTTCAAGTAGATAGGGCTTTCCAATCAGAAAGTATTATAGAGATGCCTGGAGACTAGGAAAGTTCTTCAAGCATGAACATTAACTCCGCTCAGCTGAATTGTACATGGCACTTCACAACTATGGAGCTCAACCAATGACGAATTTTATTACTTGTTATTCTAATCCAGACTGTACAGTATTGTGTGACTACTCTCAGATTGTGCTGTAGTGTGTGACTGCTCTCAGATTGTACAGTATTGTGTGACTGCTCTCATATTGAACAGTATTTCTTCAGTTCTGTTCTTACTGAATAAATAACACTTAAGACTGAATGAAGATGAACACGCAGCCCTATGTGCTGTGATGACATCACTGGAGAACAGGCATTAGCAGAGTCACGTCCAGTATCTAATACTGCAGAATGTGTGTCTTTTCGTTCACATAAAGTCAGAAAAAAACAACATATGAATCCAAATTAACATGTATTTATACTAAAGTAATACAAAAATGACCACAAAAGATTTAGAAGTGAGTAGTTTTTCGAGATTTACGATTATTCTGTAAATACAGTATAATCGTAAATCTCGAAAAACTACTCACTTCTAAATCTTTTGTATTACTTTAGTATAAATACATGTTAATTTGGATTCATATGTTGTTTTTTTCTGACTTTATGTGAACAAAAAGACACACATTTGCCTGTTTTCCCATTGGAAATAGTGATATTTTGAAATATCACTGTCCTGGTCACAAAAGCAAAGTTTGTGGGGAATAATAGCCATTTTCTATACTTTTGAGGCATAAGCAATTAGGAAATAACACTTACTACCCAGGAACAAAAATAAATAAATAAATAATTGTTACACAGTATTATTAGTCTTGTAGCCATATCATATGTACAAAAACATAGCTTCAGTATACATACACACAGACAGCCATAAGTGCATGGGTATAGCCACAAATAAATCATTTAAAATAACTACAAATGTTCAGACTGCATTTTAAATATCTATAGAACAAATGGATGAAACACAGTGTACTCACAGTCCCCTGCATCGGACAGCTCCATCTAGTCTCCTTCTAAATTCCCTCGACATCACCAGTTAACCCAGCCTGTATAATCCCATTTAGCGATGTATCCTGTGGCTGTTCACAGGCAGACTGGCTCCACCCGCTCAGATATACAGTGTGGCGTTTGAATTTCTCCACAATGCAGCCCAATGCAATCCAGACAAGCAGCTCGCCTGCACACTGAAACAGTAGCAGCTCCCCACAACCCCTCTTTAAATTAGAAGCAAAAAATAAAACCCAGAACCTACCTGCAATCTTGTCCCCCTCCATAACTGGACTGTACAATCAACCAGTCACATGGAGCGATGCCTCTTTCTTTAGAGACTCCCCCCCTCTCTTTCTCTCTCACACACATGCACTCTCTCTCACACACACGTTCTCTCTCTCTCACACACGTTCTCTCTCACACACACGTTCTCTCTCTCACACAAACGTTCTCTCTATCTCACACACGTTCTCTCGCACAAACACACGTTCTCTCTCTCACACACGTTCTCTCTCTGTCACATGTGCTCTCTCTCTCTCAAATGTTCTCTCTCTCTCTCACACACACGTTCTCTCTCACACACACACACACACACTCTCTTTCTATCTAATTCCTTCAGTCTGTTGGGATACTGAAGGCACGCACAATGACTGCATTGCCATGTGCTGATCATATGGAGTTTTTTTTTCCTTTCTGCCCGACACTGAAGCAGCTTTGTGTCTGAAATGGAAACCAGGGTCATGTGACTTGTACTCCTCAACCCAAAATAACTTGCGCTGCTCAGAAAACTCCAGATGATGCCGCTGTGCTTCCTCTGTGAGGCAATCAGAAACGCCCCACTACAGACCTGGGAGCCCACAATGCTGTTTCACTCAGCACAAATAATTTTACAAAAGTATTTTAAAAAACATTTTATAATGTGGTCTTTACGTATCCTGGAGGGCCAGTCTGCACCAGGTACAGCAGGTATAATGTATCAGTGAACTGCATGTGGCCCTGAATCGGGTTTAATTGGTTAGTTTAAGAATACATCAATAAAACAGCCCCACAGTGTGATGTTCTGAACTTCACAGAGATCAAGAGGGTTATGTAAAAACACACGGTACAGACTGCCCGAAATACAAGCACAGCTGTATGTGTTTATTTTAGCAGTTCAGCTGTATGTGTTTCCGTTCGTATGCTACTCTAATTTGAGACAGACTCCCAATTTAACTGCAGCTAAATGTCCATACTTAACCCAAGGCTGCAATTAGTGGGACAGATAGCTGGAGCTACAGATCTTTCAGCAGCATAAGATCCAGATTCCTGGGGTTTTGTGCAGATGACTCAAGCAGACTACTCACAGTAAAAGCATGTTTTTATTGTTAATGTGAACTTTGCACACAACATGTCTTTGCGTAAACTTAGGCTGCAGACTGGGCAGCTCAGAAAGCTTCTGGTTCACGTTGTACAAGCATATCAAATCTGAGCAACAGCCAAAAGCAAACAACACCATTAGATATGAAAACGGGGGACAATCAAGGGAAATATCCAGAAATATGTGCCGCCACAAAGATGCCATTAGTAATGAAATGTAAAATAAAAACTATGGATTAGGCATAAAACATTCTACTTACTTGGACTTGTGGGATCTGAGATTTTCCTTAACCTGCCACTAGTAGTCCTTGCAATCCCTAGAATAAATACAAAGTTAGTCATACCATTCTGGAAATACACCTTTTACGTGACATCGTTATTAGACACATTTTTGCTCTTTTTCTGTGAGTGACACAGTTATCTTAAAGTTAAAACATGACTTATTTAAACATATATTTAGATGAACATCCTGAATTGGTTATTTTGTTCACATTTAAAGGCCAAACAGTGATATAAATGAAACATTTTTTAAAGTCCACCTCTTTGAGAGGCGTTCCTACAGGACCATGAAAACTTGTTTCATCTTCAAGCTGAATGGTACAATACTGATAAAGACAGCTGACAGAACAATCAAAGTGTTACTTTCTATGTCTCTGCCCTTCAGCACCACACACAAGGTTCATGTGCTGTGCTGATTCCTGGAGCTTGTTACTCCAAGCTAAGGGTTAACAAAAGAACAAACCCTGATGTAGCTCATGTGTAATCATCAAAGTGATGAGGAATGGAAAGGGAATGAGGCTGTTGTGGAAGTATCTATCACATGCTGCATGTTTGAACCCTGAACCACACATGTGTTCAACCAGCAGACACTAATCACAGAGGCCCATTGCTTTTAGTGAGCTGTTGTTCTGCTGGAATTCACTTTGCGGTGAGCAGCGCCTAGATCAGAGCACAGAAACTGCAGACAGGCTCCAGCGCTTTCCAGGCCAGGACACACAATATGAGTCAATCCCCCAAAGTGGACCTAAGGGTCATACCCTCATTGTGCTGATGATGTAGTGTGGATCTTACCCTCATTGAGTTGATGATGTAGTGTGGATCTTACCCCCATTGTGCTGATGATGTACAATGTGGATCTTACCCTCATTGTGCTGATGATGTAGTGTGGATCTTACCCACATTGTGCTGATGATGTAGTGTGGATCTTACCCACATTGTGCTGATGATGTACAATGTGGATCTTACCCTCATTGTGCTGATGATGTAGTGTGGATCTTACCCACATTGTGCTGATGATGTACAATGTGGATCTTACCCTCATTGAGCTGATGATGTACAGGGTCTGTCGTTATTGCAGACTATGGGGTACCAAACATAGAGACACAGCGATAAGCCAAAAATAAATCACAAAGTGCAAAAGCAGGATGTACCAACAGGATCTCAGACAGGCCAATATGTTTTCACTGCTACCATGTTCAAGAGTTAGAGTTAGGGTTAGGGTTAGGGTTAGCAGTGACTCTGGGTCTTCATTGAAACATCATGAAATCTGTTTCAGAGTCTCTTACTGGGATATCTTTCACTGTATGGTTTGTTACTGATCAGCTGCATTAACTGTTCCACTTGTGGGGGTCGCAATGCATTTCACAAACAAATCCCTGGCAGTGTTGTGCTGCTACACAATTGCAGTATCAGGGTAAAGGAAAACCGACCATATTAAGTTCATAAAAACAGCATTCCTGCAAATTCCAATAGCATTCCTGCAAAAGCAAAGAAGGTATGTTTTAGCTAACCATCGAACAACCAGCAATGCTGCAAGTGACATTGCTATTAAAACATATGCATTCCAATGGAATTAGTTGTGGTGTGTTAAAACAATCATAGTATGTGCAACAAGTATTACCTCAACTGGAAGACTATTATACAAGATCAGAAGTAGATATATTGCCCTACATTCAATTTATGTTTATGTGCAAAAATACCTAACATTTACCATATTGGTACAGAAATCCCTTGGTTGTCTAAGGGAGGTTGAGTGTGCTGGGCACATACTTTCATCAATGAACTCAGCACTGTATTTTGCTGGAACAGCCTGTGTTTTTGTTGCAGAATGTTTTATTGTCAGAACATCACTGTGTTCAACATCAGAGTAAATCAACCTCTCAACTGGGGAAGTTATTCATTAACAAGACTTGCAGAATGAATGTGATCTATGCTGCCCTGTACGCATTCTCACCTATCCTTTAATTAACTTGTGTTTGCTTAGCAGGCTGGTTTATGTTTAAATAGCAGGGTTCAGATCATGTGTGAAGATTATTTTATATGTACATCTGACAATCTGGTTTTATGTGGCTCTGTGGCAAGCTGGTGAGTGGATAGAGGCCCAGAGACAGTCTGCAGTTCAAAAAAAAAATACCACTTTTATTATAAATAACACAAAATAAAAGTGCACAATGGCAAAATAAAGGGATTTAAGCACAAAGAAAAACCCAATACAAAAACAAGGGAATTACCCAACCCCAACCCCCAACCCCAACCCCCAACCCCCAACCCCCAACCCCCAACCCCCAACCCCCCTTGAATGCTTCCTCAGCTCCCTCCTCTCTACTGGGAGGCTGAGGCCTCCTTTTATGCCAGGTGGCTAAATGATAATTGATTAATTACATTAGTTGATTGCTCCCACCTGGGGCAATCAACCTGGGCAGGGAGGAGAATTTAACTCCATCCCTGCCAGTGTTTCCAAGGGCAGAGCCCTGCTCTGCCACAGGCTCATTACATCTTTGTGCTTTACAGCCTAACCCTTATCACTTTAAAACCCTTCTGTAATTTATTTTGAAAGCGAAAAGGTTGGGAAAGGCACACATTTTTCTTTGAGATTAACAATGACCTCTGTGTAAATAGCTTGGTTTTTGTGTTGTGTAAATAAAGATTATTTTTTAACTTAAGTTTGGCAGGGATGGGGTTAAGTCCATCCTGGTAACTACCACCGGTGGAATGTGGCCATTCTCTAATTAAGTAATGGCAACATTTACATAAAGGGAGGAGATTTTGTTAGGTGGATGAGTTTAGAAAGGGTTCAGTGAAGCAAACACCCACCAAGGACAAGGACTAGGACAATTCAGGTACTGCGACTGTCCAGCTAACAGTAAGAAGTGTTTTGTTCAGATGATTTGTTTTGTCTTAAATAATTTCTTTGTTCCTGTGTTTTTTGTTTATTAATGTCTGCACTAGCGCTTTTTAACTGCAGCTTTGAGTCTACTTCCTGGTGGTAACTAGTTGGGACGCTACCCTTTCACACCTACCTTTTCTTACAATGATACTCTGACCCACAAACACAATATTAGAACAGTACAGTCAAAGCACAGCTCCCATTAAATACAGAAGCTTCTTGAAAACACAGAAATCCCTTGGTGTCTTATTTGTACATTGCATGTTTATATTGTATTTCTCTCAGAAAGCTCTTTGTAAAACCCCACAGTTAAACATTTGTTGTAGAATTTTGAACAAAGATTAACAACATATGTAATGGGTAAGGTTTGTACTATTTATAAAATCCAGTGCTCCGACTTTGCACCGTGTTTATGGCAGTGCGGTTGAGTTTGGGAGTGTCTGTATGTTTAATCGCTAAAAAGGAATAGTTTTGACCTGAAGAGGTTGGTTGTTCACATTCAAGGGAGCGGTCAGCTAAATCCCCTTTGTTTCCACATTCGTGTATGGGGTAGGGAAAGTGCAATGATCTCACCAACTACAAAGGTGTAGTTAATCCTTTTCCGAGTTAAAGTTAAACTACTGCAAATAATAGTCCTGGACCGAATAATGCAAGCAGATGACGGGCCCCAACAAAGGCATGGTATGAGGAAGACAGCGCAGTGCAAAACTTCAACTAATACTGACTTTGTAACTATTGAATGCGAAGCTACACACGTTACCACCACCAAGCAGCCAATTTTGTAAGAAGGCTATTTATTCCCTAACTGAATAGATGTTTTACATGAGCTTACTTTGGAATAGTTTATTTAATAACCTCATTAAACAGCAGAACACGTAACCTGTCACTTCCTCCGAGTCCACATACAAAATAACCTCGCTCAAGGAGCTGCGCACCTTGTCCACTCTATTATATACTACTGTACCAGACTTGTTACGCGAATACTAAAACTGGGACAAACATGTA